>NC_143019.1:53067995-53237495 GCF_055824585.1 Amblyomma mixtum
ACGTAGTGGTGACTGCAGTCCGCAGAGCAGAAAGATAACGAAATGGCTTCTAAACAAAAAACCTTGGGGGGATTCCCCTAAACATTTGGCCAACACTGTTCCCACTTCGAGTTATTGATCAATTAGCTCTCGCTTTAACGTAAGGTTGCCGTCCCGGTTAGCTCAATTGGTAGAGCAACTGCTCCAGTGATGCGGTGGTACCGGTTTCGAACCCCGGACCAGGACGAATTTTTCTTTAACAGCGAAGTTTCTGAGGAACCTGTATAGCTTTCCTTTGTGGCCGTATGGCTGCGCTCGGGTGGATGTCAATGAGTAAATACTCCCTTATTAGTATGCAAGCGGGATTTATGATCGGAGCAGTGAGTAGTAATGATCGCTAAAGGCATTCACACTGCAGTGGGGGCTGAAGGCATGGACGATGCGTACTACACGTTGAGGGGCTGTGTCCGTTGCGCATGATTCACTTCTTGAACTAGGCACTCGGACGTGGTGATGCTGTCGAGTTTGTGTTTCATCTCGTCCAGATATAAGTACGCGATAAGAAGGATTAGCGAGGTTTAGCCCAATACGCTGATCGCGATGAATTCGCGATGCATTGGGAGAGGCGTGCACTGAACTAAAGACGATGCAAGTTTCTAGTTTTTTAATATGTTCTAACGTTTTACGTATAAGACGCGTTAGAGAAATAACAAAACTGTGCTGCCTATTTATAGACAGCAATCGCTTCTCTTGCGTTTCCTTGAAAGGAAGAGAGTTTTGTCAAGAGATTACTGCAATATCTTGGCTTGCGGTATGGAACTGCAAACTGAAGTGGTACTGCGTAGTAGAATGCAGTTTACGGAGTGTAGTATTCTGCCCCAGAAATACCATCTGCGCCAGTGAATTGAGTGAAAGGAAATATCTTGTCATCCTGTGCACCACGTTAAGAAGTGGGATGATAAAGGAGATCTACTATTGGGGACGAAATCTTCGGGACGTTTGAACCACCACCGATGCCGATATACCTAGTTTACTAACCTTTTCTTTAGACTTGTTGGAACGAAAGCTGGATTCGCACACTATAATCTCCGACAGTAAAATGGGGTAATAGATGAAAAATGTAATCAGTGTGCACCATTATCTCTTTTCGCACTTCCTGGAGACTTTTGTCTCTGGTGTTACGTGAGTACGTGAACAACAACTGCATCGTCCTACACCCACAGCGGTGACGTGCCGCTGTGGGTGACGGAAACTTGTGCCGGAAAGTTGGAGAGTACAAATTTCCAAGGTTCAGAGGTGAAGAATCTACCATGGCTTTAGGGCTGCGCATGCCTCGCAAAGTTTACCACGAAAATATATGCGACTTATGAAGAAAATACATGCCTCTACTCGTTTAAGGGATGAAAAAAAATGGTTTGACCTGTCATTTTACAAATTCCTCAGAGATCTACTGACGCCAGTCACATGTCCGCAGCTGCGTCCGCCAGGATGGAATAGGCGCTGTAAACTTTAGTGGTAAAACTATTTTGAAAGCCACCAAAAATGTTTCGAACGATATGGTTAGTTTTTATCGTTCACACCAGGCTGCCCTTTCGAAATGTCTTCTGTCGATTCATGACGGCAGAGCATATATATAGGAAAGACCGCGAATGGTGGATGGCAGACAACCTCAAGCGGGCCGAAATGCAGCTCCTCACGCTTCTTGCTCTCCTTTGCTTGCTCGGTAAGCATCCTCACAAGTGGTTCTGAACAGTGCTAAAGCTAACTTGACTTTCATCACGAAATGTATCAGATTTTCCAACTGATTTGATAAGGCTCATTACATATATTTGAAAATTACGTTAATGGCTTTCCGAGTTCTGCCTTGAAAGAAGCCTGATGTGTTGTTGCAAATTTTAATTATTGCTAGCAGCTTAACTGATTAGTCGCTCCTATTTTTAGTAAGTATTTACCTAAAACATATTTACCTTGCAAGCTGTTTCGGTCTTTGCATTGCTCAAGTCCCCCACAATGCTTCCGTAGTAAGCCCAATGCCAACCACCTCGCAACATTTATAGTTAAGGAGCCGATGTAGCAACTCATTTGCAGTACGAGCCTGCTAATTTGTACCGTCCCATTGAACATACAAGAAGATTACTTGTGTTCGTACCCGATTTTTCTGCCCGACAGTTTATTACTACATCACAAGAAGATATAGTTCACCGAAATTTTTTAATAAATGGTACACACATTATAGTAATCAAGAAAATGTATCATAATACTGTTTCAGTTTACGGGTGCCGTGTGTCACTATCTTCACTCCGCAATATATTCACTGCATAAGAAATAGCTATTTATCAATATATGCAATCAACTCACGCAGCCTAATAAGCTCCATAATAATGTTCAGAAACTCGTTAAGACCTTTCTGTCTTAATATAATACTCTATAATATGTGTTGCTTCTGACAACTATGCCTATATGTGCATTCTTTGAGCACAGAGCTCATGTGTAACTGAATTCACTTACATCGACTCTTTTTATTCTATACCCTCTTCATGTATGCTCCTGCAAGTACGCAGCTTTGTGTACTCATACTAGCTTGTTATCACTTGGACTGTTTAGGATTCTCGTTGTGCTATTCTTTAGTAAAATTCTGTATTCGTCTCGTATTTGCGATTGCGAACTTTTTTTAATCTACAGAGAACGTTAACTCTAGCTTTGGTTGTTTAGCTCACCCTGGAGTGCATATTCACGTGAGGAAATATTGGAGCAGCCCTTCTATATTATTTTCGCTGTTTATTTGATCTTTAGTCTCTTATTTTCCATTTTATAATCGCGAGAGACGTGGGAGATGTCTTCGCACTGCAGCGGGCGTAGCAAGGTTGAGGATAATGAGGATGTTTTTTTTTCTTGTACTACAGCTATCTTAACTTCTGTCTCTTTCTTGCAATCGTCACATTGCTCACCGTCTAGATATTTTTTAGGAAAGCGGTGGCTGGCAAGACTACTTCAGATGTACATTCATCGATGTATATTATGCCTCCCATAAAACGCGACTAAATTCATTAGTTTTAATCAAATTTTACTTTTTTCACAGGACCGACGCTGTCAGAATGTAAGTACAGTTCATTGTGAAATGTTCCTGGCTCTTAAAAAAATAATATATGCCGCGTGCACTATCAGTGGAGATTTTCCAAATGATAGCAAAACCACGAAACCGCAGCACTATTGCAGCTGTTTTACATACTAGTAGCTGAAGGAGAAGGCATATCAGAAGTTTAGAAGAACTTCTTGTTGGGCAAGCTGGTGCATTGCTTTGAAGGAACCAAGTTGCGCTATAAAAAAGACAGCCACAGGAAAAAGCCAAGGAGACAGACAGAGCGCAATCAGAAAGCCATACGCTTGCTTCCATGCAACTTTCCCAAGCATGTTAAGCTTAAATATTTAGGTAAGTGGACAATATCACTTTTTTGTATCATTAAAGTGCGGTGCGACTTTGTAAGTGGCATTAATGTTATATACTGCAGGAAGTGTATAATCAAATCTACAGTGATGAGTGTTTTCACAAATGCAGCCTAGATACAGTAGCTAAAAAAAGCGTAAAATTTATACAGCAACAGTTTACAAATTTTGTATTTCTTTTTAAAATGTTCTGCACCCCGGTAGCTTTCTTTTTCAGAAATTGCTTGCGGTGCAGCTCTTCAATTTAGAGTGTAGAAAAAAAATTATTTTTTAAAGATTTTGTTTCCTTTACCTGCGATGAATCCCCAATTTTCTACTTTACTTATGCAATAAATGCGCACCAAAACCATCTGAACTCCTCGTGGCAGCTTCAGTCGTGTCTTGGGTACTACTGGAGCTGCAGAAAGAATTCCCATACGAATCGATCTCCTCGTGACTGAGAAAAATGTGGGACAGCAAAAAAAGCAGCATCTTTTACAAAAATTGAGTTCGATGTTTTTAAATGTGATTATCACGTTAGACGTTTCCGCATTTATAGTCTCTCTGAGTGTGTGTGAAGAATAGACTTTTTCGAAGCCTCTTCTTTCTATGTTGTTTATCTTTTTTACTCTGTTTCGCTGAACCTGGGAATGTGGCATATTTTTGTGGATGTCTCACGGATTTATAGATTTCCAGGTAGTGGTGCAACGCGGTTCATAGGTGACCTGTAAATGCTTGAACACTGATTATTCCCTACTTTTCATCAACATAGCACAAAATGAAATCATGAAGAAATTATTTCGTTTAGTGCATAGTTGCTGTTTTGTTTTTTCGTGTGAACGCAAGCAACAGACACACACTTTGTATTTTGCACACACAGCAGCACCAATGAGCAATCAATGAAGCCTGTATCGAAACATTGCATTATGAAACAACAAAATTTTCCTCATGAAACGGGACAAATCAGGAGCGATTCATAAGAGCCAAGCGAGAGCTCCAGGGCAAGCGCTTAAGCCAACCCGCTGCATCCGGTCTCGAATAAAAATAATAAAATCATTCTCTTCATTCATAATAGTTTTCGCATTCTCTCCGGGTGCCCCAGACAAGCATGGATAGGAAAAAGGCACCAACGCTCTAAACACGAAGGCTTGCTGACCCTAACATGGGGCACAGGATGTGCAGTAAGGCGAAATTAGGGATTAGGAGCTAAACGGAGATGTAGCATTATGATAGCCATTTTTGGCATTCACGATGGCAGCGACATCGGAGGCTTAAGGGAGAGGCCCGGGCGGTTGTACGAGGCAGGCTTCACCGCCTAGAGCGCCGCCTGGCAGCAAAAGTGTCAAAATAGCCTGTCAGGCAGCAAAAGAGACGGCTTGTAGCTGCTTCTACTCTCGAAGAGAGGGCCTGTCAGGATCAGTGCCGGAGGAGAACCTCAGATCACATCTGCGATTGGAAGGCGTTAATATATAGAGCACTTCGGCAGTAATAATCGAGACCGCTTATAATGGCCGCAGATATATGAACGCTCGCTTATTACGAACGAGGGCGGCGCAACCGTCAAGCTATGTATGAGGGCAATGACAATACATCTCATATACAAAGAATAACTCTGACCACACCACTCGATTATAGTGAACTATTCGGCAGCAAAACACTCCTCCGCAGTCAAAAAACTTGCGCTTTCCGCAAGGGCCGACACTGAAGATTGTTTGTCAGACCCGTGACACCACTTCGGAAAGAACGTGTGGAACCAAAAACGCAATGAAAAACGCGGCATTGAAACTGTAGGTAACCGCCGGTTACCTACAGCTCTGCGATTGCCTACAAGGTGGCCCATTCCATGCATTTCAAGAGATAAAACCAGCCAAAAAAGACGGCAACACAAGAAGAGAACGACACAGGACAACGGCTGGACTAACAACTGAATTTTTCATTGAGGACAGACCGCCAGGTAATCACCACGCATGCGCCAAGGCAAACACTCAAACATGCTCACTCAAATAATCAAATTATTTTGCCGTTAACGCTATCGATGGTGAACTGACGCAAGCATCACCATGTTTGGCAATCTGGAAGGCTTCAAAGATTTCACGAGCCTTCCGTGTTTTTCCGTAGCCCAGGATGGTGACATCTGCGAAACGTGGGGAACATTTGCCGGGACATCTACACGGAAGGCTCGTGAAATCTTTGAGACCTTCCAGATTGCCAAACATGGGGATGCTTGCGTAAGTTCACCATCGATAGCGTTAACGGCAAAATAATTTGATTATTTCAGTTATGATGTTTGAGTAGATGGGATAACTTTATTCGGCTCTAGCACAAGGTTTTTTTATGTGGTCAGATGAGTCCATCCGCAACGGTCGGTTGCCCCTATTCCAGGGCTCCGCTGGATGCTGCCGTCAGCTGAGCTCGCCGTATCAAACCGATCTGGTCATCGCGGCAGTCGCTGGAGAGCAGACCCTCCCATTGCTCCACACTTGGGTTTTGTATAACTGGGACGATGTCGACTTTTTGACATGCCCATGTGATGTGATACAGTGCAGGTTTTTCATGGCACCACGGACAATTGTGTGCGTAAAGTGTGGGGTGAATTTTACTTAGTGTGTTTAGATTTGGATATGACCCCGTTTGAAGTTGTCTCCATGTGACAGCCTCTTCTTTGTTTAAAGATTTGTGCGGTGGTGGGTACCGCATCCTGCTGCCTTTGTAGTTGTTGAGTATGGCCGAGTATTCCTGAGGTACTGGCAGGGATTCCTCAAGGTCGTTGACGTTGTATGCTCGGTAGTTAGTATATCCTCGAGCTATCCTGTCTGCCTCTTGGTTTCCTGCCACCCCCGTGTGCCCCGGTACCCAGATGATCTTATGTTTGATCGGCTTGTGTGGTTTTGCATGTGTTTGTTGCGTCTTGCAGTCTACATAGCGGAGTATGCGTGTTTGCCTTGGCGCATGCGTGGTGATTACCTGGCGGTCTGTACTCAATGAAAAATTCAGTTGTTAGTCCAGCCGTTGTCCTGTGTCGTTCTCTTCTTGTGTTTCCGTCTTTTTTGGCTGGTTTTCTCCCTTGGACATGCCATACCAACAGGCCCACCATTCTGCCCTATTCCATGCATTTGTGCCGACTTGACAAAGCGGCAGCAGAGCAAAGACAAAAGGTCGAAAGCGAAGCTACTGCGTACGGTCGGTGATCATTAAACGAGAGCTACTATAGGAGTTCGCATGCCTGACTGGTCTCGCTGTTCAAGTAGTATGCGTCGCTTGCTTAGTCGGCTCTCTGCATTTTGTGCTGCTACCGCGCTCAGACAACGTGCAAACCGCAGACATTGTAGGTGATACGTTCTGTGCATGCGTGCACGGGGCTACAGCCATTGCTACGTGCGCCCACGAGCGACATATGATGCTGTCGAAAATCCACGTTACCAGACGCATGTGGGCTGACGGCAGCGCGTCGTTGATGCATGGTAGGTCGGATATCTCCTGGGATGACATCGTTGGTGCGGCCGTCGAGGTCGCGGACGTGCTCTAAGGAAGGCGGTGTGTGCGAAGTACGAGCACTCCCTGACCAATAGGAATCAGATTAAGAAGGCCAACTTGCTACCAGTAGCCGGCAACGCTTCATCTGCGAATAGTTTCGGCGCGCGAACATGTTCATTCTCGTTATCTTAGAGAGCGCTGCGGTAGGGTTTTCTTTTAAGAAACTGACGCGCATAACTATTTTAAGCCTGTTTGCTGTTATTCATCACGTTTATCGATTTCTTGGTGTCTGCTACCACCTCCCTTGGGCGTAAAATTTTCTAAGTCCGAGGAATTCAAGATGGCGGTCCCCATATTCAATCGATCAACCCAAATTGGTGACTGATTGGTGACATCATTGGAATATCCAATTGGTGTTTGGTGAAGGCGCTGATTTTGTGGCGCTGTACTTAACTAGTCATATGAATATGTCTAATCGCTTTTAACTCAGTAATTAATGAGGTGTCATAAAACGAATTAGATATTTAGAACCTCTATATGAGTAGAACAGCTCAGACACAAAAATTAACTAATGAAGTTAATATTTAGTTATGGTTATGCTTATATTTAATTGCTTATAATTAACTAACCGAAAACGTCATAATCTAACTAATGGATATTCGTAACGGCCTCGATGAGTTGGACATGTTAGACACCAGTATTGTCTAATTAGGTTAAAATTTACTTACGGTTAGGCTTAACGTGGCGGCCATGCCGTCAGCACTCGGCAGCTGACAATTTCATGCCTCATGGCGACCAGGTCTTTACCGCCTTGAGGTAAGAAAAAATGGCCCTCCAAAGAATCGAAAAACTTTTTCGGCCCAAATTGATCAAAAACATCCGACCTCAACGCGGTAGGCGCCCGCTCACCGTAAGGTATAGAAAAGTAGCCCAATCACGTGGCAATACATCACATGGATGATAGACGGCGCTACCGAACAGCTAACGCTCGTCACTTCAACGTGTTCCAGACGGTGGCGGCATTTTTTTTCTTTAAGAAATAAGCGCCACTTTTGTCGGACTTAGTATTTCTTGCAGTAATATAGGAAGTGCATTTACTACGAACTTTGGGTACAACGGACACCGTCCCTGTAATCGTCAAATTAGTTTAAGTGGTCTGGACTGTTTATATATGCAACACGGCGCCGGACGCTGACGAGGCTGATACAAAGAGAACGAAGGGGTACGAAGAGTTCAGTAGCCAAATCGCACAACAGGGCTCGCGGATGGTAAGTAAGAGGGCTGTGAAAAAGCTCCGGAATGCACAGTAAGGCAAGTTTGGAGTTATGCAGGTGATGAATCACAGCATGCACCTGGAATAAATAAGAGGGCGATATACATTTTTTTTATTTATTTTTATTTATTTTCACAATACTACAGACCCTTATTTGGGTCCAGGCAGGGAGGGCAGAAAAACACATTCACAGAACAATGTAGCACATATACAATCTAAAATAGCTCACAAAGTGCTTTGTCAAAATCAACAGCCGATATCACTTGTAGAGGCAGGGCGTTCCATTCGTCAATAGTTTTCGGGAAAAAGAAAATTTAAAAGCGTTAGTATGCGCGAAGTATGGTGCTAAAGTGTGATTATGATGACGTCGAGTTCTACGCGTTTCAGAAAACTGCACATAGGAGGCAGGAGAGATGCCTAGTTTTCCGTGGATTAGTTGGTGAAGGAAAGATAGACGGGCTATCTTGCGTCTGACATGAAGAGGTTTAATATTATTTGCTGCCATTAACGAGGATGGGGAATCAGTTCTGTTGTACTTATTAAATATAAAACGTACTGCGCGCCTCTGTATTTTTTCTAATTCTCTTATGTCTTTTTTTGCATGTGGGTCCCAAATGATGGCGGCATATTCGAGTTTTGGTTTTATAAGAGTATTGTAGGCTAATAGTTTGCATTTGCTAGGTGCGTCCTTAAGTTTATGGCGAAGAAAACCAAGTTTACGCGAAGCTGAGGATTTAATGTGGTCTATATGGTCATTCCATTTTAGTTGCGAGTTTAGAACAATGCCAAGGTACTTATACCGTGGCACTTCTTTAACTGAAACGCCATTAATGCGATAGCTGAAGGAAAACGGATTTTTCTTCCTTGTTATCCGCAACAGCACTGTCTTTTTAGTATTGATTTCCATGCCCCATTTTTCACTCCAGGAAACGACACTAAGAAGAGCATTATCTAAATGTTCCTGGTCAGAAACGGAAGATACGGGAGTATATATCATGCAATCATCGGCAAACAGAGCAATCTTGACAGCTGAATTAACACTTGAAACTAAATCGTTTACATATATTAAAAAAAAGCAGGGGACCGAGCACACTTCCCTGAGGGACCCCAGAGGTTACAGGGAGTGGGGAAGAACAACTACCGCCAATCTCCACAAACTGCGTTCTGTTTTGTAGATAAGCTGCAATCCAAGCAATGAGCGGAGGTGGTACACCAATGAGTTTAAGTTTTAAAAGAAGCTTGTTATGCGGCACCTTGTCAAAGGCTTTGGCGAAATCTAGAAACAAAACATCAATTTGGCCTGACTTGTCTAAAGCTGAACTAAAATTATGAATGGCTATTATCAGTTGTGTAGTGGTAGAGAATCCCTTCCTAAAGCCGTGCTGAGCTGGGTTTAGGGCATTATTACTGTTTAATATTGCAAGTATATGATTGGCAATGATATGTTCGATAAGTTTACAACAGGATGACGTTAGAGAGATCGGGCGGTAGTTGTTTACAGATAGTCGATCATCATTCTTATAGACAGGAATAACCTTCCCTGTGAGCCAGTCAGGCGGCAAGGAGCAAGAAGATAAGGAGACACGAAATATTTTGGACAAAAAACGAGACAATGATTCAGCATAGCGCCGCAAAAATGCATTAGTAATGCCGTCTGGGCCGGGAGAACACTTCGTATCTAATCGGAGTAGCATTTCAATGACATCTTCATCAGATACAATGTCTAAAGGTTGAAAAGAATCACAAACAAAACCGTCAATATTTGCACCTTGATCAGTTGAGAAAACAGACTGGAAATAATTATTAAAAGCTGCAGCAATGCCCTTTTGGCACGTAACAACACATCCATTCATGACTATTTTTTCGATCGGCTTATGAGATTCTCTGATATGATTCCAAAACTTAGCAGGATTACTTTTTATGAATTGCGGTAGACATTCTGTGAAGTACCGTTTCCTGGCCAATCTAATATTTGAAGAAAGTTCAGCCGCAAGTTCTGCTAAAAGATCTGTGTTTGGCCGTTTCGAATGCTTTAGGCGCTTGACTTTACGTTTGAGATGAATAATGTGGCGATTAATCCACGGATTCTTTTTCTTGACACGTTTCTTTTTGTCTGGAATAAAATCCAGCTTACAAAATTCACAGTGCTCCTTGAAGGTATCCCACAGAACCGAGACATCTTCACCCACAAATCTGTCGAAAGCAATGTCTAAATAATCAAGCACTGATTCATCATTTGCGCGTGAAAAGTCTTTTATGACTTTAAACAAATTTTTGCATGGTTTATTATAAGAAGAAAATACCAGAGAAACAAGTACTAGCCTGTGATCTGATATTCCCTCCAATACAGATGACATGTGCACAGAAAACGAGCGGCTGACAAATACTAAGTCTAAAACAGAACTGCTCATCCCTCGCACCCTTGTTGGCTCAGTTACAACTTGTACAAGGTCATGAGCAATCATTAGGTCTGAAATTAAATCTGCATTTTCAGAAGTTTCAAAAGATCCAGTAGACCAATTCATATTTGGAATATTAAAGTCGCCACAAATAATGATTTTACTGTTCCTAAATGAATGCATATGATCCTGCAGTTTGTGCATATAGTCAGAACCAGAATCTGGAGGCCTATACAACGCGCTCAGAATGAAAGTGTGACCAACGTAATTAACCTTTAGGAATAAACTTTCATGGTTATCTATTTGCTGCAAAACCTCACCTTTAATATCATGTTTTATTAGGATAGCGACGCCACCACCGCGGGAAGCCCTATCACGCCTGAAGACATGGTAAGAGGGAGGAAAAACGCAGTCGTCACTAACGCCAGAGTGAAGCCAAGTTTCAGTGATCACAACTATGTGGGGACTATGAGTGATCAGTAAGACTTCGAGCGATTCTGCTTTATTGACTATGCTCTGAGCATTTAGGTTAAGAATAGTTAGGTGTCTATAGTTCGAAGGAGTGGATGCGGGTAGTCAGTCGAAATTCCTTGTGGGGACCGAGGCGATTTTAGTACGGCTATTCGATGAGTCGTTCCAGACAAACGTTTCTTTGTCAACAATGAGTCTATCGTGTACCAATCTCACCTTATGGCCGTCATCATTCTCTTTTCGAGCCGACTCCCAAAGCAACTTGCGTTTTCGTAAAGTTTCCTGAGAGTAGTCGTTCTGAATGTAAATGCCAGAGCCTTTTAGTTTCCCTATGTTTTTAAACACGGAGTTCTTTTCATCAAGATCTTGGAAGTGAACTATTATTGGTCTCTTTTTATTGGCTGATTTACCAAGTCTGTAGAACATGAAACTAAAAGGGCGGGCGTGCACCCAGGTGATTGGCTAGTACCGTCATGTCGGTCACGGGGTGAAGGGGCAGCCTTATGACGTCAGTCAACACTGAATGCCTGTAGCGAAGACGGCGTAGGGTTGAGAATGTAATTATGGATGACTTGCTCATATTTATGGGCAACTTGTGTGGCTACTCCAAGTTTCACAAGTTTTGAGGTCGATTTGAACAGCCGAATAGTATTCTAGATTGCGGACTGGACAGACAGTGGCACAGCCTACCGAGCAGGGCTAGCCGAGGAAATGGCACCTTGGTATATGCAATGTTCTGAGTTCTGCCTTTACATAGAAATGCCAGGCGAGCAAACTCATGGAGATGTCCTAGGCCTCAACGATGGATAAGGAGCCTATGGCGAGGTAGCAGACCTCGATGAAATTCTAACTACCATGTCCTGTAATGTCCTCTAATGATGGGCTGTGATTATGTTCCCAAATTTCAGAATTCTTACATATTTCCGAATACTGTGAACATCATAACAAGCCTGTCTCACTTTAGTGTGAATTGTGGTTCCGATGGGACGATAAGTCTAGATGAGAAAAAAGGGTTTTTCGTCCGTGAGCACAGCTCGACCAGCACAATGTTCGTTGGACCACGAAAAGCGCTATATTCTGGAGACATTCACCGAAAGGAAGCATGCGGTTTTTTATACATTAAATATTAAAAAAAAAAATCTCTACTACAGCGTCTCTCATAGCCCGAGTCGCTTTAGGACTTTAACCCCCATAAAATAAACCGCATATGTTATGGAGATGTTATCTGTCCTTTTACTGCTGCGAAGCTTTTTCCAAGTAAAAACCGTAATTTTAAAGACAGAGCCCTTATATATGATTATTTGCTTTTTTTATAGGGAAATTACCAAGGCGTTGCGTACAGACTGTACGACCGGCTAGAGGAACGTGTCATAACGGAAACGCACCTACACTACGCTTTGGATACAACCTTCGCACTGAAAAGTGCGACCAGTTCGAGGAGTCAAGCTGCAACGAAAGAAAAAATTATCGAAATAGAAACAGTTTTGCAAATCTGACTGAATGCTTGAAAACGTGCAACCGTAAGTCAATATCATCTTAATTTCATACAGGTATCACACAGAGATTCTATATACCTACTGCAGGCTTCGCAATAGATTGTGTTCTAAACAGAAGAAAAGTAGCAGTTAGGGCTTGCTGGTAGCACGTGATTTTGGCTCCTCGCTTGTCCTTGTCTTGCCGTCTTGTCGCGTTAAGCCTCCCTCCAAATTGTGTTCTAAATGACAGGTGTTATGCTGACAGCTAATGCACTGATGGTTATTTTAGTAGCCTAAACCATCACATTTATTCCTTGGCCTTATCTGTTATCTCCTGGCCTTCAAAGTACAGCGGCTGCAGGGTAACAAATTCAAGTTGCTGTCAGACCTGAGGATCCATGGCTCAGCCTGGTCCTCGGATTTCCATGATGCAGGGCTTAGGAAACAAGCCTGCTCTATCAGATCATGCTACTCTGCGCTTAAACAAGCAGTTATGAAAAGGTTGAGCTTGGCTTTAGCAAACACGGCACACTTCGGTCACTCGAGGATTGATGATCCGTCGAAGGGGAGGCGGGGATGGCGAAAGACGCTTCTCACGAGCATTCCACCGCAAAAGAGCCGGACACCGTGCCGGAGGAAATTTTAAGGCGGAAGCCTTTAATGCCTCATCATTGTAAGCAGGAGTTGTTGACAGAAATGTCACGCTTTTAAATTTGTCGAAACGGTCGTGACGTCACAGTGCGCGAATTTCAAGCGGGGCCAACTGTACTTACGCTAGTAACCATGCAACCAATTAAAGGGATGTATAGTGATGCTTCAAGTATGTGGGACTGAGTGTAGTTAATTAGTTAATTAACCAAGTAGCCTAATTAACCTTTCTAGTCAGACCAGATAAATAAATAAAACCGAGTATGATATTGGTCGGGCCGGGGAATCGAACCAGGGTCTCCGGAGTGTGAGACACCCACGCTAACCACTCCGCCATTCCAAAGGCGCGTCTAGTGAATACGATGTCTTCGTTCACTCCCATCTTCCTCCCTTCCCTTACGGCGAGGTCCAGGTGTCCACCGAGGTATGCGAGACAGATATATTTCCTTCCCTCAAAAACCAATTTACCGTCGAGCAAGCCGTAGAGCCGAACGGGCGATGGCGTTCTGTGGTCTCCCTGGCAGCGTTGCAAGACGCTGTCGCGTTCCACTCTTAGAGGCGAAGCTTAGCACCTGAACTACACATCAGCGACACAAGCAGCAACACCGAGCTTGAGGCTTTCGGCTTACCGCTCTTTAGGTCAACAAAGTGTCCCCCTGAATGTTTAGCAAATAAAGATGTTTTCAAACAATGAATCAATGGCGGAGTAGTTAGCGTGCTCGTCTCGCACTCCAGAGACCCTGGTTAGATTCCTCAACTCGACCAGCTTCCTACTCGGTTTTTTACCCATTCAAAAACTGGTAAGTGCCCTGCAACAAAAATTACATCGGCTAAGCTATTGATTGACACAAACAATACAGCAAAACGCTGTCCACGCAGCAGCGTCAACGCTGCTGTTCGACTCTGAGAGCATGGCTTTTTAGGCTTGTTGGTACATAGTTCCAATACAGTGTAGCGCAGCAAAAGACGAGGACACAAGAGACGAGAGACGAACACCACGAGCGCTAACTTCCAACAAATTTTATTGGTTGGTTGGTTGCGATTGAGAGAAGAATGAAAAAGAAAGAGCACGGGCCTGCCTACTGGCTCAAGCCGAGCCACCACCGCTGCCACGTGCAGATAGAAGAGAGTTGAAAGATATGAGGAAAGATAAAAAGAGAGAGAATAAGACGCGCGTCGCTACAACCGCGTCCGCCGGAACGGACGCTGGCTGAAAAAAAACAGATAAGCGGCAGAAGCCGCGCTCGCTCCACCTCCTCCCCCTAAATTTTATTCTCCTGAAGCACCACATTATAAAACAGGAATCACATGTGCCAACAGTATAAATTCCTTAGAAAAGCAAGCTCTTTATCTGAAAGGAGAATGGAAGGTGTACTTACACACACGCATCCTGACCTATTTATCTTTTCAGCTTCAATGATTTCGCGCGTTACCCTTTTTCCTATTACCATACTTTTGCCAAAGAAAGGCTTACAGGTTTTTTACTTGCATGCAAGAATATGATCAACCAGCGATCCGCCTTGCCCGTTTCTGACGGTGTGAGCGTGTTCCGGCGCTCGTTCAGACATCTTCCCGTCTGGCCGATATAGCGTTTCCCACATGACAAGGAAACTTTATACACAACACCTTCGTCGCACGTGACGTATGGCTTCTGATGCCTAGTTGCGCATCCGCGCGCTTTGTTAGTGTTAGTTTTTCCCAGTTTGCATAATGTAGCAAGTTTTTTCGGCGCCGAGAACACAACGGTCGCGTTCGCTCGTTGACCAATTTTTTTCAAATTGTGTGAAATCTTGTGTAGATATGGTAAAACAACAAGGTTTTTCCGTTCACGAGGAACCGGGTTTGGGTGACATTGATTTTCTGGTTTCAGTTTCTTAACAACTTTTTCGGCAACAGAAACTTGAACATGGGCGGGGTACCCGGCATTAGTCAGCCTCTTGGACTGCTCTTGAAAACTATCGCTCATCATGTGCGGACAAGATTTCCGGAGAGCATTTTGAAAACATAAATTGACAACGGCTCTTTTTACAAGTTTTGTATGAGCGAAGTGATACGGCAGCATCAGCTTGTTGCCACGCGGCTGGTAGGCCCAGCATATGCGATGAGCGTGAAAGGAGAAGTTAATATCTAAAAATCTAATGGAGTCATTAATGGGCAATTGGCTTGTTAAAACAAGCCGTTTAAAATGTTATTTCATGATAGTTAAAATGCTATGAGCCTTTGGCACAGCTGAGCCGTGATCACCCTTAACAAGAATAAAAAAGTCAACAAATGCAAAGACTTTGATTACGTC
The DNA here is from genome assembly GCF_055824585.1 of Amblyomma mixtum. Taxonomy (NCBI): domain Eukaryota; kingdom Metazoa; phylum Arthropoda; class Arachnida; order Ixodida; family Ixodidae; genus Amblyomma; species Amblyomma mixtum. The sequence continues at coordinate 53,083,431 of NC_143019.1, forward strand.
CAAGCCGTCTAGGTGGCTGGAAACAGCCTTGTCAAGTTTGAATCAAAACAGGTTACTCAGAATCGGCGCTATGCACGACCCGATGCATATCCCTTCCTTCTGAAGGGAGGGTTTTCCTTCCCAGTTAATGAACGTTGACTGCAAGTAAATGGCTAAAATTTCCAAAAATCTGCTCGCCGACACACCCGCCGAGTTCTGGAAAGCAACACACCCGAACTCATCTATGCACTCCTCTACACAGCACAGCACCTTGTCGTTCGGCAGCGAGTAATATAGATCCTTAATATCCACTTTTTTATTCTTGTTAAGTGTGACCACGGCTCAATTGAGCCAAAGGCTCATAGTATTTTAACTATCACGAAAGAACATTTTAAACGGCTTGTTTTAACCAGCGAATTGCCCATTAACAACTCCAATAGATTTTTAGACATTAATTTCACCTTTCACGCTCATCACATATGCTGGGCCTACCAGCCGCGTAGAAACAAGCCGGTGCTGCCATATTTCACGCGGCGTTGATTTCCCGCGGCGATGTTTCATTGGCTTTGGTGTTCGACTGCTGATTCCAAGGTTACCGGTTCGACCCTTGCCACGAAAACTGTATTCAGATGGAGGCGAAATGCAAAACCACCAGCGTCCTAAGTGTTGACAGCAGATTTGAAGAACGCCCAGGCGGCCTAAATCAATACGATGCCCTTCACTAAGGCTTCTCTCATAGCCCCTGTGGCACTTCGTGAGGTTAAACCCCACAATTTGCTAAAAAATGGTAGTGTGGCTAACGTACTCTGTAATGCGTAATTACTTAATAGTTGCCCTAATCTCACGATGCTCGGTGACCGTAATCGCGAACGTGCCTTCTGTGCACAATGGTTGAGCAGCCATCGTCAATATTCTTACGTGACGGCAAGCGATGAAGACAGGACTACATGACTGATGGCGATGATATGGTTTAATGGCTGCGAGCCTAGCACGATCGCTCCTGCCCATGCCACTGCCCGCTTCATCGTCTTCTAGTCCGTCACAATATCAATCTGTAAAATCTGTAAAATCAGAAGAGCTGGGCCGACAAGACTCAGCTGTGAAAGAGGCTTCAATACTTAAATTTCGATTAAAAAAAGAACCACAAATAACAACGAAGCGTGCACTTTACAAGCGCGAAACCACCAATGCGGTGGCAGGTAACGTCTGAAGAGCGGCGCTCAGATTCAGCACTACGAACTATCGTAATCGTCTGTCATTTTTTTTTTCCTATACGAAGCTGATTCGCACTATAGGCTCGTAGATAAAGTCTGTACCTTGGTGTATGTATTTAGAAAATACCTTTGTAAAAACAAATATAACTCAGGTACTGCGGAACAGGCTAAATACGATACTCGACTTATTTCTTATTCCGTTACTTAGAATCTCTTTCAGCGATAGCGATAGCTGTCAGCGAGATGTAAACTGTCCCCTTTTACGACGCCAGCTCACTTGAGGCACGTCGTAGTTCATTGCTCGGGGTTAGTGTTGCTTGTATCGTGGTTAGTGGTGCGTGGGTTGCGAGCATGTCCTCACCCAGTTTGTCTCTACCTTGGCACAGGAGATAAGTCAACCGAAAAAGTGCTAGAAATAACTTTGAAAACGTCACCGCGAATACGAGTGCAAACAACTTCGTGAAGATTCGGACTAGCGCGCCCGTGAAGCCAATCTAAACCGTCCTGATTAAAAGGCTTCTTACATTGAAACTCGCGACGCAGAGATGAGACAATGCCGCCATGAGCAAAGGAATTCGCAGCCGCCAAACCAAAGCCGCGGCACGCATTGGCCTATCAGGCCAGTGAAGAGTTTGATTGAAAGTTCGCATATAGGTTGATCAGATTTTCCTGGTCGTGGTGCGACAAAGGCCCGCTGCCGCTGCGAAGTTCACGCTTGGTGAACTCATTCCTCATTAATATAAAATATAGGTGTGATGAAGCGACAAGCTACAGCTCAAAAATTCACAGCGTCTTTGATGTTCACCTAATTTTGTGTGTGTGTGTTCCACTACTTTCAAAGATCTACAGCTCAAAGACTAAATTTCATGTAACCTATTTTCACTTTACAGCTTCTTCACGATGCCTGATAACTCCTGCCAAACCAAAATGGTGGTGGTTTTCAACCTCCTATGTGTTCGACTTAGGTAAAATGAAGTGTATAGAGCAGAAATCGTCCCTGTCACCGAGCACCGGCCGTCAGTATAACAGATTCAAAAGAAAGGAAGTTTGCGAAGAAAAATGTGAGCCGGATCTTGTTGAATATGTAAGAGGTTAAGAAAAGCAAAATAAAATTAACTTTCAGAGCATTCTGCTTAAATTATATCCCGTAAAAAATTTGCGGTCCGTGCTACTCCACTGCAAGAATGCTCTTGTACTGCACCGTGTTCTTTTGCTATACACAGCCAAAACAGTGTTAAGTAAACAAACCTTTATGCACCCGTTTTGTAGAGCTTTTTTATTTCATAGACTAGAACAACGACCAAGTCGCCAAAGTGAACATCAAGCAATACGTCACCCACCTGTGAAGCTTCCTTAGCCGCAGAAAGCCCAAGGGCGCCGTGAAGGTCTGTCTGCAGTCCTTGCTGGAGACGCCTCTCTACAACACGTTCCTCCTTTCTCCTTTGCCGGCCATTTAATTAGAAGGCGATGCTGTTGTCGCTTCGAATCGTTTCTTGTTTTTGAGGGCAGCTATTCTAAGATATTATTGTATTGTCCTAGAATATATGGCACCCTCGTTTCCAGCTCACCCCCGATGCAACCGTCACACTCCTCTAGGCGTGCGCGGTGATTCTGTCTGCCTCAGCCACCCTCGTAGCGTAGGGTGACGGTCGTCTTTCACCCTCTTCCTCCCTTCTACCTGCACGCTCGTGTGTTGTTGTTGTTGCCCTCAAAATAACGGCGCTTACTGGCCTGGCTGTTTGCTGCCACTGGAAATCAATGTGCAACTTCCTCTTCTTTCTTTGAGCTGGCAAGCAAATATTGCTTACGTTTCTCTGGCAGGGGATTTACAGGCGAAGAGAACAACGTAACAACACCACCACCCAGAAAACCTTTAACATACACACTCGACCTTAGACACTACAGACACCAGAGAAGCCCACACCCGTCCCCCCCCGCCCCACCCACACACACACACACACACACACACACACACACACACACACACACACACACACACACACACACACACACACACACACACACACACACACACACACACACACACACACACACACACACACACACACACACACACACACACACACACACACACACACACACACACACACACACACACACACACACACACACACACAAATCCTTCAACAACCCTGGCGCCCGCTTCAGAGGTACACTTCCCCAAGCCTCTACAACAAATACCTTCCCCACCCAATATCCTGGATGCTGCACAACTTGCAGCTGCCCTACACCTACACTCTTCCAATCCCTATGTGAATGTTCTGACCCACCGGGGCACCCACCACCCACCCACCTTCCATTTTTGCTCTAGCGAGGCTGCTCTGTTCAGCACAGACACACAAGACCAGCAACGGCTGATCGAGCAGGAGCGCAATCTTGAGGAAATGCTGTCCAGCTAAGACCTGAAAGTCCAGTTGGAGCTGAGCGAAGGGGCCAGAGCGACGGCAAGGCTCAATGGACTCCCGGAATACGCAAACCGACCAACAGTTCTAGTTCCAATTAAACGTTTTCTTCAGCGCCATCTTCTGCGCACTGCGTGTTTCACGTTGCATTTTTTTCCGCCACCAGGAACATAAAGTTAAAGCAAAGTAGCGACGCTGCAGGGAGGTGGTTCGGCCCTTTTATTAAACATCCTATAGATCAGGTGTTCGGCAGGGCCTTGGTCACGGTGGCGTGGGCTCGTTCCAGGATCAGGTCTCGAGAGGCAAGCCAGATGGGCCGCGGTGGGAATGGGGAAAACGTAAGCAGAGGTCTTGAGACCGTGTGGCATTTTTTGTTAGGCAGTGTTCAATATGAGCGCATGTGTGTGACGAGTCGGAGGACTGGGATATAGGAGTGCACTGTTAGAAACAAAGTTCGGATTGTATAAGAAGGAAACTGAATCGTATTCGGCAAAGGATGCGAGCTTCACGGATTGATAGGGACGTTTGAGACGGGGGTAGATCAAGTAATCACGAATTCTATTGTGAGCTGGTATCCCCAGAAGGGTTACAGCGTGGTGGCAGCGGGCTCAAGGCTGCCAGTACGGCATCTCTGGCAGAACGTGTAGGAGAGGGGAGAGCTGTGTCGTTAAATTCGCCCGTACCTCCCGTACCTCTAAAATTAATCCTGTCCTGTGCCAGTTGCGGCCACCGTATACCCGCAAACTTCTTAATCTCGTCCGCCCAACTAACTTTCTGCCGCCCCCTGCTACGCTTGCCTTCTCTTGGAATCCACTCCGTTACCCTTAAGGACCAGCGGTTACCTTGCCTTCGCATTACAAGCACTGCCCAAGCCTAGGATGACAGACTAGGATGTCATTCAGCCGTGTTTGATCCCTCACCCACTCTGCCCTCTTCCTGTCTCTTAACATTACACGTAACATATTTATTTCCATAGCTCGCTGCGTTGTCCTTGGCTTAAGCTAAACATTTTTCGTTAGCCTCCACGTTTCTGCCCCATAGGTGAGTAGCGGTAAGATATAGCTGTTGCATACTTTTCTTTTGAAGGAAATCGCTAAACAGCCATCCATGATCTGAGAGAACCTGCCACATGCGCCCCACCGCACTCTCATTCTTCCAGTTATTGCGTTCACATGAGCCGGATCAGCAATCACTATCTGCCCTAAGTAGACGTATTCCCTTTCCACTTTGCAGCACCTCGTTACCAATTCTAAACTGATGTTCCCTTCCGAGATTATTCTGTATTACTTTGATTTTCTGCATATTAATTTTTAGGCCCACCGTTCTGCTCTGCCTAACTGATTGAGAATGCTTTGCAGTAGTTCTCCTGAGGGTTAGCAAGGCACTGTCATCAGTGAATCGCAGATTACTAAGGTATTCTGTAGCTCTTATCCCCAGCCGTTACCTCTTGTAAACAGGCGGTGAACAGCATGGCGAGATCGTGTCTCCCTGCCTGACACCCTTCCTTTATGGAATTTTATTGATCACTTTATGGAGGACTGTGGTAGCTGGGCCGTTGTTGTGGATATCTTCCAGCAGCAGAGCAGACATTTGGTCTAGCTGATGTGAATTCATGGTGGAACAACAGCGCAAACATAGACACAGAACACAGAACAAGAGGGAAGACACTACAAGCGCTGTCTTCCCTCTTGTTCTGTGTTTAAGTTTGCGCTGTTGTTCCACCGTATCTTCCAGTGTTTTTACATAAGGTTGTTCTACACCCTGAGGCCGTAATGTCTCAATCGGTGAGAAAATTAAGGCTGTAAGATCTTCCTTTCATCTGTACATGAAGTTTAAATCTTTTAACCGTTTTTTTTTTTTGAATATTATTACAATTTTGTTGGCGAAGTGCTTTTGGTGCTCATTCAAAGATGTCGAGAACTGTGAAGAAATAACGAATAGCGGTCTAGAAGTCTGCCTACAGCTAATTGCAGAAACTAAATCCCTAGCAATTTTTTCTCTATTTATGAATGAATTTCTCAGTAACCTTAAGCATGGATAATTAGTCTTATGCGGATGACGCGGCTAACCAATACAACCCCAGTGAGCTGAAGAGGCCGAAGCACTCGCGAATAATAAAAAGCCTGCGTAAAATAGGAACCTGGTTCGATACTAATAAACGAGCACTGAATGTGAAAAACAAACCAATGTTTATCGTTTTTGCGTTCCCTCGAAAAACCACTCCAGCAATATGATACCAGCATCTTGGTGGAAAACCTATTGAAACACTACAAAACTGTAACTGCTTGGAGACAGCCCTTGATAAAACTCTTCACTGGGCGCCTCACATAGATGACCTATGCAAGAAGGTAACCTCTGACAGCTACGCAGCATGCAAAGAGCAAAACGATTTCGACAATAACATGTTACGCATGGTATACTTCCGCATTTTCTTTACTCACTGAATATATTGCATGGAATCTTCGGATTTCAACTTCGCATCACACCTGATAAAAGTAGAATCTTTCACAAAAGGCTAGCCGGAATAACGTAATCTGTACCTTGAGTAACCCTTAAACACTGCTGTTTAATCAATTAAACACAATGCCTTCCACCGTTTTTCGTGACTACAAGACCGTCATTTTAGAACACCAATTGCCACCGCGGTGGCTCAGAGGTTATGGCACTCGCCTGCTGACCCGGAAAATGCGGGTTCAATCCAGGCAGCGGCGGTAGAATTTCGATGGAGGTGAAATTCTAGAGGTCCGTGTGCTGTGCGATGTCAGTGCACGTTAAAAAACCTCGGCCGAAATTTCCGGAACCCTTCACAACGGCGCCAACCATATCCTGAGTCGCTTTGGGTCGTTAAACCTCCATAAACCATAAACTACAGAACCCCGATTGATTAGTACAAACAATCTGCACCTTTCATCTATATTCATCTTTCCCAAACTTGACAGTAGGCAGGCACAACAAAATAATTTCAGCTTACCCTTATTTCGTAACATAAACGGGCAGCGCTTATAATCATTCATCCGGGCAAAATATAGACAAACATTTAGTGTAACCTAACACCCACCCCAGAGCACAAGAACTAAATACCGCTGTTCGCATAATTTCCTCTGAAAAGTTTTTTTTTTTTTTTCAGTGTCCTAGCACTTATAGTGGCCATTCCCCGCCTCTGCGCGTTGTGTGTTTGTCTCTGTGAAGCCGGTTCTGTGGCAGGCTGCTGACCTGCCCACCGTGTGGTGGGAAACCTGCCTACCGTGTCAGGTGGCAGCCCATTTAATCGTGAGAGGTTATTCGAGAAGGGCAAAGTGGGTCGCAACCAACCCAAGCACCTCACCTGCCACAGTACCTACCTTGTGCCACTCCGCTACTCCTCACCTGCCAACTGGGTGGCTTATTGCCAAGGTATAACCGGCGGTAGCCAGGCGATAACCTGGGGCGTTGATTAGGCGACACCGCCCCTAAGGAAGCCGAGATAAGCGGAATGAGCAGCAGTGGTTACGAGCAGAACGGGATTGGAGTGACGCTTGCACAGTTTCTAAACAGAAGAAGTTGATGCGGTAATTAGATTGCACCCTGGTACCACCTAGTGGGTCGTATCTCCAACCGACAACGGACGTCATGCTAGCACACATATCCGCATTTGGCCTAATTACCCAAACCGACAGATTTTTTTTAATAATTTTTAAATGTTTGTGATGGATCAATCATTCAGCGTCTTGTGTATTATTTTCAGAGGAATAAATATGCAGATTCTGCTCCTGATTCTGAATCTGAAACGAGGGATCTATGCGTAGGGTGCAGCTATACCTTAGACCTACACCTAAAGGTTGGAACTTGACGTAAATAAAACTGCTCAAAAGAAGCACAAGCATCCTTCCTTTGACCCTCGGATTATTCTCATCTCCTGGAAGAGACATGATACTAAGATTAAAGCAGGAAATTCCTCAGCAGTATGCAGATGTGAGCCCTTTCACATTGTATCAAGGGACTGGAATGAATGCTAAAAATAGGTCACATGTTACGGGGTCGTCCACTTCTAGTTTGAACATGGCTCCGGGCAGCCGGCGCTCCGCGCAGCGCCTCTCTCGGGCGCCTGGGTTACTAGCGCGCAGACGCAGTGGAATCCATAGGCGTCATAGAGTTTCTTACTACTACCTAGAGGGAAAGCTGGCGGCGCTGCACTTCAGCCAACATGGACGCTCAAAGCATCATGGGGCGGTGAGCTACTTGTTGCGGAACAGTCGTAGTTTTTCGGGAACACAGAGTGGCAGTACTAAGGCGTTTCATTCCGAAAACGTAGTTCGTGTGTGCGTAGACGACTTTCGCGCGAACGCAGTGTGCAAAAGCCATAGTAGTGAAGACGCGACGACACACGACGCCAATAAAAGGTTTTACTCTTCCGAAATGCCATTAAAAAACCTCTTAAAGTATCTAAACAACAACATTTTTTTTTAAAACATATTTACTTTTAAAAGTGCGCCTGTTAATTACGAAATATTAGTTTTTTTAGTGTTCATTACTTGGCCAATAGGAAAGCTAGTCATCTCTTATTTTAGGCAAACTTTGCACTTAAATGCTTTTCTGCTCGGTTGTTGCAATCATTAGACAAGATATTGAATGTTAGGACGTTTGTAGCTATCAAACAGCTTTGTTTTTTTATTATTTTTTGGCCAAAAGTTACAGTTCCGCAACAAGTAGCTCACCGCCCCATGATGCTTTGAGCGCCCATGGTGGCTGAGGTGGTCACGTGGGGTCTCCATGCAAACTCCCATAGACGGCTTGCCAGCTTTCCCTCTAGGTAATAGTAAGAAACTCTATGATAGGCGTGGCTTTCGCCGCGTCGTCTGCTACAGCGCGCCAGCATCGCCGGGTGAACCTCGCCTTGCGGTGAAGAGCACTTTCGCACTGAGCGCGCAAAGCGCCCGGATGATTACTGTTTCCGACACAGCAGCTTCGAAGCACAGCACCTGCGCGTGGTACGCGTCGAGAGCTGCATCCGAGGTGGCAAAGGCTTTTCCTTATTGTTCCTTCTTGCAATCAAGACGTAACAATAAGACGTAACAATAAGCGGTTTACTCTGAGGCCACTACCATTACTTAGCTGCAATACTTTATCATTTGAATCTATTCGTGCCCAGCAGCCAAACTTCTTCTTTTGGGGGTATTTATGCTGCCAGAACAGAGACCGTTGTTAATCAATAGACAAAAGTTGCATTCGCGAGCTGAAGGATTTGACAGTTAAAATAAATTAATCAATTAAAAGTGTGGTAACTGAACCTGAGATCACTTTTCACGTGTACAGAGACTTTTGTCCGCGATAGTCCGTGGGTGTTTTTGCCGCTACGTGAACAACTGCATCGTCATCCATCCCAGCTGTGACGTTTCATCTCGCCCCAACCCGCAGGTGTCGAAACGAAAAAACTGCAGGAAAGTTGGAGGACATAAATTACCTAAGACTCATAGGTGAATAAACTACCGTGACCCATAGCTACCTATGCCTCAAGAAGTTTACCACGTAAAAAATGAGAATGATAACTAAAAGATATGTCTCTACTCCTTTAGGAGTCGAAAAAAGATTTGACCTGTCGTTTTGAAAATTTCTCGGAGAGCTCGGGACACCAGTCATGTGACCGTAGCTGCGTTCCCCAGGATTGAATAGGTTCTGTAAACTTTCGTGGTAAAGGTGTGTTGAAAACAACCAAATATATTTCAACGGGAGCAAATGGTTTATTTTTATAATGTACAGCAGGCTTCCCCTTGTAAATGTCTTCACACAGTCCATGACGGCAGAGCGTACTTGTAAGGAAGACCGCGAATGGTGGATCGCAGACAACCTCCAGCGGGTCGAAATGCAGCTCCTCACACTTTTCGCTCTCCTTTGTTTGATGGGTAAGCACCTCACAAATGGCTCTGAATAGTATAAAAGTGACTTGATTTGCATCACGATTTTTTTTTAATTTTTATAGATTTCTACAATTGAATTGAACCTATTTTCTACATACTTCTATAGCATTCATGAGTAGAAAACATGTTTAAAATACAATATAAATACCCCAGCGTATATTCCAAACGTATTAGTTCTCGCTGAGGGAGTGTGCGGCCGCCAAGCCAAAGCCGCTGCATGCTTTAGACTGGCGAACCCCTTTGGGGCCAAATAAAGATTTGAGCGGGAGTTCACATACAGCTTGATCGGGTTTTCCGGGTCGGCCAGCGATAAACTCCGGAGGGTGCTAGAATTTCAAGCTAGGGAGATGCATTCCTGATAAATATCAAAACGAGGAGTGGTGTAGCCAGCAGCTAGTGCTCAAAAATTGACTGCATCTTTGGTGCTCACCTGTTAATTTTTGTGCTTTCTTTTTTTCAAGAGTCCACAGCTGAACAGGGAAATTTTGCTTAACCTATTTTCAATTTCCAGCCACTTCAAAATGTCTAAGAACTCCTAAGAAGCATAGAGGGTGGATTCCGTGGCGAACCTCTTTCGTATTCAACATAAATAAAATGAAGTGTGAAGAGAAGAAATCGTTCCGACAACCGGACATCGGCCCTCAATATAACAGGTTCTCAGAAGAGGACGATTGCAAAAATACATGCGAGCCCTATCTTGAAACTGTTATATATTCTGCTTAAGCAAAGAGAAATAAAATAAAAATATAAAAATATGGGGTGAGTGAGATGGAGGTGTTCAGTGTCCGTTGATATTTGCTTCAAAATGCTAGTATAATGCTTTTGTCACACGGGCGCTTTCGATCCTCATAAACTCCATCTGCATCATGTTTTCGAGCATGATGGATGCGTCCAGTGCTACACGGGCATTTTCTACGCTCATTGAGATGTGTTCATGTGCGTTGCGAGGCACCAAATATTGCGCCGACAATCGTAAGATGCTGATGTCCGGCAACACCGTGCAGCCAAATCCAGCGCTAGCCAAATCATTGGTTTGGTTTAGTTTGGTTTAGTTTATGGGAGTTTAACGTCCCAAAGCGGCTCAGGCTATGAGGGACGCCGTAATGAAGGGCTTCGGAAATTTCGACCACCTGGGGTTCTTTAACGTGCACTGACACCGCAGAGTACACGGGCCTCTAGAATTTCGCCTCCATCGAAATTCGACCGCCGCGGCCGGAATCGAACCCGCGTCTTTTCGGCCAGCAGCCGAGCGCCATGCTATATCCACTGAGCCACCGCGGCGGCTCCATATCATTAGCGAGACGCTGTGGTTAGGCTGCTCACAAGCATTCACAGGTATTACATCTGCGAGTACAGTCTGAAGAGGAGACGCAAGTTTGATATAATTATGGTGGCTGCTGTTGACCTCGAAACCAAGACATAAGGCAGCGAAGGGAGAAACTGACAACGGTAAAACGCGGCTGCTTTTTACGAGTTGTTTATGTGCAGAAGCTGTGGCTTTAACGATAGGTCAGTGCAACGTGAAAGATGGAGGTATGAACGAAAAGAGCGTTGGTTTAAAGACACGTTGTTTAGAAAAAATTAAAGGAGAACCTTGCTCTCACGGATGCTTTCCGGGCGCCACAAACAAAAGAGCAAAACACTGAGGCAGCGTATGAGTATCGAACGTTAGCAATAGACACCTTTAGCATACCGTGTACCGTGTTAGGGCCGTTTCACATGCTGCGACTAGAACGAAAATAGTCGGCCTAGTCGGTGACGCCGCAGTGCGATTTTCGCACAGTGCTTTCACATGCAACGCGTACCCAGCGAATTCGGTCGGAGGGACACGCAAGGTTGCTCGATGTTCGCATAGGCAACCCACGATTAAACCCGACAGAAACACTGCACGGAATGTGTTGATGATGTAATGACCAGCTTGTTTTTAGATGCAAGGCAATATTTCGTATGTTTTGATCAGAATAAGCAGTTTTGCTTACGCCGCGGGAACAGCTCCCACGTGACCCCACGCCGAGACGGCGCGTGACGTCACGTCACGTGCGAGTTGTTGCCGCGGCAGGTCTCGACGCACGTGCGCTCTCGCTCGCGCGCCTGGAGACCGGTCGTGGCCGCGGCAGCTGCTCCCGCGTGACGTCACGTCACGTGCCGACTCGGCGCTGCCCATTGGCCAGTCGCAGAGCGACCACACCGACGCTGCGACTGGATTCCAACCGGACGGAACTTGGTCGCAGTCCGTCTGCGGCTAGACCGACGGCCCTCCGCAGTCGCAGACCGACCGAATTCGCAGCGTCGCAGGCGAGAATCGCATGCATGTGAAACGGCCCCTACCGTAACCGTTACCGGAGTACCGGGTGCCCGCCCACCGCCGCTGAGCCCGCGCTGATTGGTCCCGATGCTACACGCGCGCGCGCAGCTGCCGGGTACGTGGCGCCATCTTGCGCCGACAAGGCGATCTGCGCATGCGCATTGGCTGCGCGCGGGCTCCCGGTACTCCGGTACCGGTAACGGTAACACGGCACACGGTATGCTAAAGGTGTCTAATATCCACCGAATATTGCGTCATTAGAATCATCGATATTACCGGCACAAATTTCTCGTTATATTCGGATATGTACTTTTTTAATGCCAATGTATACAGTGCAAGATGGCAAAATCTTTTTACGCCACTTCGAATGTCCTACGTCAATTAGTTTGGCCGTAGTAGACGTTTGAAGTTTCAAGAAGTCACGGTTTGTGGAACCAAATGTGGTCGGTGCGAATCGCTATGATAAGCTACGCTTTGATTCGGCAGTAACCTTATGCTCCGTAATGCGCTGAATCGTTTGATACCACTCCGAACGACCTACGCCAATTAAATGGTACACAATCTGTGTACCAATGGTACCACTTTGATGACCTTGTGTTTCATACTAACGCGACCATGAATAATGTTAGTGTATGGGCCAACGCTCTAAAAATTACAGCCGATTAAGCGAACTTGGCCAAATGTAAAATATGTGCGCTAACGTGTAGAGTTTCCTTTCGGTTCGAGGCTAGGGTTTCATGGTAAGACAAAGATCCGTGGCATCGGGGATTGGGGTGTAGAGTGGTTTATTGGCACGTTGAAGCGCTGGCAATGAAGACCCGGGCGCAAGTCGTCTAGGAACCAGCGAGGCGAGAGCCCGGCACACAAGCGGCAGTTATCCAGCACGATCGAGCCTTTCACGGGCTTCTTCTTCTTCTTCACCTCTTTATAATGGCACATACCCACGTGGGGGGATTGGCCAAGGAGTAGTGGTATACATAAGAAAATTTTCATGGGATTAAACGTGAATTTTGAAAAATGTATTCATGAAAAACGACAGAAGAATATTTGAAGTGAAATAACAAAGAACATTTTGGCGAGAATAATAATAATTAAAAAAAATAACAAAAAAAAACTCCGAGACTTTTAAAGGAGTTAGCAAATCAACCTACCAGTTGCAATTATGTAATCATGCAGATTCCCACAAATTGAACTCAAAGCAAATCCTTTGGCGCTCGCTCCGAACGATAACAGCACTGGCATAGATAACGGGAGCCCTAACCTGGAGAGAGGGACCTCCAGGTAAATCTTTCTCTGAAGTGCGAACTTTGGACAGTAGAGCAGGAAATGGTCCACAGATTCAACGACCCCGCATGAATCACATAGGTTTGTTGGAGACCACCCACATCTGCATAGGTATAAATTTAAACTGGGAATCCTGCACCGCAGTCGCGTCATTGATACCTCACACTGCCTGGTTTTACACGGGCGGCGCTAGCGCTTCGTCGTCGTTGGTGGCGGTGCTGAATCATCTTCATTCCAACTGCCCCGGCGGAAAGAGGGAGCCATCCTGGCGACTCAAGGCGAGGAGACGACGAGGGGACTGTAATAAGGCTTCAAGCGGCTGACATGAACGACGTCGCGACCACGGCGGCGATGGTCCAAAGAAGGTGTCACCGGTTCGATGATATAGTTCACTGGTGACGTACGCTCTAAGATGCGGTAAGGACCAATGTGCTTGGCCGAAAATTTGTACGCAGCCGGAACAGAGAGCCAGACCAATGATCCAGTGGAGAAGTGTGTAGCGGGCGTGTCTTGGTCCGACTCATGTTTCCGGAGCCCTTGACGTTCGGCGGTGATAGGAGCGAGCCAACTGGCGGCACTGCTCAGCATGGCGGGTAATGTCAGAAAGGGAAGTATATTCTGAGCTGTCGGGGTTGTAGGGAAGGATTGTGTCTAGCAGACAGGGAGGCTCGCGCCCAAATAAAAGAAAGAATGGGGAAAATCAGGTGGTTGCTTGAGATGCGGTGTTATACGCATAGGTCACGAACGGGAGGACTTGATCCCAATTAGAGCTGTCGGAGCTAATGTACATGGCGATCATGTCCCCAAGAGTACGGTTGAATCGTTCGGTGAGGCCGTTGGTTTGGGGGTGGTAAGCGGTAGCGGTGCGGTGGACTGAGTGGCACGCATCGAGAAGCTCGCGAACAACTTCAGACAAGAAAACACGGCCGCGGTCACTGAGGAGTTCTCGCGGAGCGCCGTGACGCACGACGAAGTGATCAAGAAGGAAGAAGGCGACGTCGCGACTTTATAGTGGTAGCGAACTATGAAATTCTGGGACTGCTTAATGCACCTTAAAAGGGCACTGTGACTACGGTGCGCTGTGGATCCATTGCACACGGATGTTAGTTGATGAAGACGCCGACATGCAATGCACAACACGAGAGGCGATCAGTTCGCGCCACCGTAAATTCGAAACCAAGGCGCGGTGCAGTCGAGCCATATTTGATGTCGAGCGTTGAGAGATCGGAAGCGGGCATAGTGGGTGCGGAAACAAACGCGGATTAACAACATTCTAGTCCAAAACAAAAGAAATGGGCTTGGGCAGATCGTGTAATAAGAAGGGAAGACAACCGCTGGTCCTTAATGGTAACGGAATGAATTCCAAGAGAAGGCAAGCATAGCAGGGGGTGGCAGAAAATTACTTGAGCTGATGAGATTACGTTTGCGGGGGTGCGACGGACGCAGCTAATTGGAGAGACATGGGACGTGTCTTTGCCCTACAAGAGACAGGGTTAATTGGACACTCGAGAGGTGCCTTTTCCCTGCAGTGCGCGTAGTCGACCTGATGATATGCTTAACAGTTGCTTCCCGGAACCCAAGTGCCCTTAGGATGATCTACAAATACGTTATCCACAAGCCGCTCACAAATTATCGTCTCTAACGGAATATGAGAGATAAGCCTCCCTTCAAGTAACCTCGGAGGGAATTTTGCAGCGACAACTGTCAAGGGCATGTTTCCCGGTTCCGCGGCTTCCGCAATGTCGGCGTAACATGAACGAGGAACGAGGTGATATACGAGTGTCCTGAAACGCAAGCATTGATGGCGCTGCGGAAGGCGCATTCAGCACTGCGAATTTCTCTCGCTTAATCTAGTATTACACAATTTTTATTGCCGTTGGCCGTTTTTTTTTTATTGCTTAATTAGGCAAGGCATGGGCATTGGGGTGTTGACGGTTGAGGGGCCCCGGGGAGCGGCAGATGAGTGTCCACCTCGGTTGCGGTCGGTCGCATGGTCACAGTCACAATTCTGAGAGAAAGAAATGACCAATATTAGAAAACAAAAAAAAGGAAAAGAAAAAGGAGATAATGAGCCACGCCTTCTTCAAGCATATGAGTGGTCGCAAAAAAAACGCAATATAAGCAGTTAGAGTACCAATTTAATCAAAGCAGTCCTAAAGAGCGGCTCTATTTCTGTCATTCATTTTTTTTTGTCTCGAAACAGATTAGGTTATGCCTGGGTTATGGCGGAGGTTACCCCGCTGAGTATTTTAAGGGCTGTTCTGCTGATCCTGCCCCTCGTGTAGTTCCTGCACGTCTCCTTGGAGTCCGTCAGTATGTTGAGAGATCGGCCCGTTCTGTAGCCTTCTGCTGCCGCCAGCGCAACGGCAATCTCTTCGGCCTCCGCTGTGCCGGCGACCTTTGCCGGCAGATGACAGCATGGTATGCTGTCACCAAGTTACGGCTACGAATGCATCGCCTTCCCCATGCGATAGTTCCCCTCTGATATGAAACGTCACAGGCACTACTAGTTCATGCAACACTTGGCGTGAATCGCCCGATGTATTCTCTATTTCTGGAATAATTAAATTACTCTAAGCAGCCCTTCAAAAAAGATATTAACACGAGTTATTTTTGTTTAGTAAAACTGAATGCTGTGGCTCTCTGTAGTTTTGTTAACGTTCGCTCGGCAGCCAAAGTATTTCACTGCTGCGGAGATTGCATTTCAAACGGAGACACTTTTCCCACCACTTGATAATGAGAAAGCCTAAGAGAAACGCAAAGGGGAAAGCAGCTGGTGAGGACCAATTAACAGCAGATATGTTGAAGAGCGCAGGAAAGATTGTGCAAGAGAAACTAGGCACTCTGTGTACCCAATGCCTAATGACCCCGAGCGTACCAGAAGCCTGGAAGAAAGCTAACATCATAATCCCTAAGAAGAGACGTCAAGGACATACTCTAATTTGCCTAAAAAGTATTTATGGCTTATGGGGGTTTAACCACCCGAAGAACTCCGGCTGGGAGGGACGCCGCAGTGGAGGGCTTCGGAAATTTCGACCACCTGGGGTTGTTTACCAAGGCAAGGGCCTTGGTAAACAACCCTTGCCTTGGTAAACAACCCCAGGTGGTCGAAATTTCCGAAGCCCTCCACTACGGCGTCCCTCCCAGCCAGAGTTCTTCGGGCTGTAACCCCCATAAGCCATAAATACTTTTTAGGCAAAGGAGAGTATGTCCTTGACAACCTCTCCTTGACAACCTCTCCAGAGTCAGGACAGCCTTAGACTTCATTCAAATGATGAGGTGGCCTTTCGTAAAGAACACTCGAGAATAGGCCATATTCAGACCATCAATCAGGTGATAGAAAAATGTGCAGAAAATAACCAACCGCTATACATAGCCCTCATAAATTACGAAAGCATTTGACTCGAAACCTCCACAGTAATGCAGACACTGCAGAATCAGGGCGAAGGGTTATGTAAAAAGAATTTAACATGTCATGCGCAGCTGCCATAGTCCTCCATAAAGTCAATAAAATTCCAATACGAAATTTCGTAAAGCAGGCACACAAAATCTCGCAAATGGTGTGCACCGCCTGTTTACAGGAGGTATGCAGAGGCCTGGATGGGGAACAGTTGGGGATAAGAGTGAATGAAGAATACCTTAGTAATCTGTGATTCGTTGATGGCACTGTCTTCCTAAGTCACTCAGGAGATGAACTGCACAGAACGAGCAAAGAGTTAGACAGGCAGAGGGTCTAAAAATTAATATGCAGAAAACCAAAGTAATCTTCAACAGTCTGGGAAGGAAACAGCAATGTACAATTTGTGGCGAGTTGGTTGAAGTGTAAGGGAATGCGTCTACTTAGGGCAGGTAGGATCCGGAATAACTAGACGAATAGACAGGAGCGCATTCAGCAGGTTCCTTATGATCATGAATAACAGTTTAGCAGTATGCCTCAAGAGAAAAGTATATAACAGCTGCATCTTATCGGTACTCACCTATGGGGCAGAAACGTGGAGGCTAACAGAGGGTTCAGCTTAAGTTAAGGACAACGCAACGAGTTATGGAAAGGAAAATGATAGGTGTAACGTTAAGAGAGACATCAAGTGGGCAGGGTGAGTGAGGGAACAAACGCGGATGAATGACATATTAGTCGAAATCAAAAGAAAGAAACGGGCTTGGGCAGGGCATGTAATGCGAAGGCAAGATAACCGATGGTCAAGAGGGGTAACAAACAGGATTCCAAGAAAAGGCGAGCGTAGCAGTAGCAGTGAGATTAAGTTAGCAGGGATGCGGTGGCCGCAGATGGCAAGGGAAAGGGTTAATAGTAGGGGTGTGCGAATATCAAATTTTTCGAATACGAATCGAATACGAATACTTGATCCCGAATATCGAATCGAATATCGAATAATCAAGGACAGACGCATTTAACCACTTCAAAACATTTATTTGAGCACCCAAGAACATCACAGTTCAACTATCAGTGATTAAATGAACACAAAAGGTGTTGTGTGTCTGAGAAGAGGAAATATCAGAGAGGATGGCTGGTACACCGCATTGATTAAGGCTAGCGTACCATCAGCACAAAAGCACGTTGCTGGGATGAACATAAAAGGTTGTCGTGAAGGAAAACCAGCTGCTCCACATGGTCAGGCAGTAAGTAGTTCCCTTCTTGCTGAAACGACTCCTCGAGCAACCGAAAATGCCCTCTCACTTGGCACTGACCTGGCACGTATTGCGAGGTACTTCGTGCACAGCTCTGACTATAGCAGCTTCGCAGGTATAGCCACAAAAAAGCTCACCAGCGCAGTCAGCTACGGCTGGCCCTTGGAAGGAAAAATTTTCCTTCCTCGAATGAAAAATTCGACCGAAAAATTTTCCTTCATCCATGCACATTGCTCTGGGCGCCGCCATGCTGCTATGTCTCTGTCGGTAGGGCTTGCGGACCGAAATGAACGCCGGTGCTCACAATGAATACTCGGCTAGATACGAATATTCGCGTCGGGTCGAATATTCGAAAGAACACGATTACTTGGATCTCGAATCGAATACGAATACTAAAAATATAATTTTCGAAATATATTCGAAAATTTCGAATATTCGCACACCCCTAGTTAATAGGAGACACACGGGAGAGGCCTCTGCCCTGCACGGGGCGTTGACAGGCTGCTGGCGACGAATCATTCTACCACATTTCATTGGACCATTTTCAGTCTTCAGATCTTTGGCAAAGTTTAACAGCATTTGCGCTTTTTAGCATATAGTAGATTCTACTGTGCGATGTCATAACGAAAACTTACTGCCGTGAAGTCACTGAAGTGATAGGCACAAGGCGGTGCGGATCATACAAGACGAAAGAAGTGATGCTCGATGCACTAGAAATGAACCTCAAGAACACATCATGTGAACAATTAACTAGCCCATGATATTTGATTTGGTATACGGAGTTTAACGTCCCAAAGCGACTCAGGCTATGAGAGACGGCGTAGAGAAGGGCTCTGGAAATTTCGACCACTTTGGGTTCTTAAACGTGCGCTGGCATCGCAGAGTACACGTCGTTGTACAATTTCACCTCCATCGAAATTCGTCCGCCGTGGCCGGGATCGAACCCGCGTCTTTCGGGTGAGATGTGTTTTTTCGGGTTCATCTCTAGTGCATCGAGCATCACTGAAGCGATTCGCTTCGCGACATCCGTGCATCGTCTGGATTACGTCAACAGCCATTAGCGTGCAAATAGATGTCATGCTTCTCTCTCTAGTCTGCACATTATTATGCACGTTGCATGCGGTCGAAGCCGCAACCTTGACTATATCTCCCTGGTGGTGCCATTCATTTTCCTCGAAATCATAACGCTCAACTGTTGACCACACACGGAGTCGGTGAATAGGCGAGGCTGCAAAGGATAGTGATAGTAGGTGAGCATCCCTTATATTTTTTCACGATTCCAGTTCTTGAAAATCATTTCACCCAGCACCACACGAGCTCGAAACCGATCGAAACAATCGCGAAGTGGGTCACGCCAATCATAGTAAATCGATTAGTTGATAAGTATTCGTCCTTTTAAGATTTATTCCACTTTGATGAGAAATGCACTGTTCTGACGCGATAGAATTAAGTCCCCGTTCCGCAGAAAATTCAGCGTTGTCAACGTCGTCGTCGGCGTTGAGGGAAAAATCGACCCGAGGTCGGGTGGCTCACGTGACCCAGCCTATTGCCAACCTGGGGATCAAGATTCTCCTCTCCCTCGCGCAACCCACCATGGTCGCATAATGGGCCGGACGCATGACCTTGTCACGACGTGGTTTATGGGGGTTTAACGTCCCAAAGCGACTTAGGCTATGAGGGACGCCGTAGTGGAGGGCTCCGGAAATTTCGACCACCTGGGGTTCTTTAACGTGCAGTGACATCGCACAGCACACGGGCCTCTGGAATTTCACCCTCATCGAAATTGGACCGCCTCGGCCGGAATCGAACCAGCGTCTTTCGTGTCAGCAGCCGAGCACCACAACCACTGAGCCACCGCGGCAGCGAAACGCTAAATAATACACAATTAATGGAAAAACTTAAGCTTATAAGGTAAACGTCAAATCAGCTTAAAAGGAAATGAAATTATAAAAAAAGTTTTGGGGATTTACACATGCACACTCTTCTGCAGTCTTGTAGGACAGCTTCTACGATATTTAGGCTTGCCGGCTCTGCTGTGAAGCATGAAATCTGCGACCGACAGCCTTACATCATCCCCAACTGTGGTTCAGGAGCAATTAAACGCCGTTCAAACTGCGCTCCACTCAGGTAAAAAAAATTCCGGTTGCCTGGGGTTGCCCACAGACCTGTGCATAGGAGAGCATTCATACAATATGTCCTACAAAAAATTAGGGATTTAAAAGAAACTTAGCCAATCCTTACGCGCATCCATCTACGGATTACAGTTCGAATCATCACCCGTCTCCACAGTGTAAGCACCTAAGACTTGTGGAAAACCTCCGACTGCATTTGCATTCATGAAAGGCAGGGCTGTACTGGAATACGAGTTTATCTTCTGAACCCAACAGACGTGACAGCGCATGCTGGAGAGTCATATTGCCGCGTATCATTCTAGTGTTTGTTCGTTCATGATCAAGGCTGCAGAAAAGGGTTGTTATCACTTTTGTTCGTGACGCGAGAAGCGACCAGACTAATCTCGATTGATCGCAGCCATGAAGGGCTGCATCTAGGTTTTTCCAGATTACTGTACATGATCTTATCCTGTTATCTGGAAGTTTCCTTGCCGGCTTTAAATTGAGCGATGTCGCGAGTGGCGGACATTCGCAGTTCGACGACCGACTAGCACGTTTGTTGCTTACGCCGCCGCCGAGTGATTCAGTTCTTTTGCGGGCGCAAGTCAGCCGAAATAAAGAGCTTCGTTTCTAAGACTGGTTCGTGTCTTCCTGACCGCTGGACTGCCATCACTACAACGTGACAATATTCTTCAAAAGTTCTATAAGAGGCGCCCGTGTGCTGTGTGATGTCGGGGCACATTAAAGATCCCCAGGTGATCGAAATTATTCCGGAGACCTCCACTACGGCACCTCTCTCTCTCTTCTTTCACTCCCTTCTGCATCCCTTCCCTTACGGCGCCGCGGTTCAGGTGTCCGCCGAGATATGCGAGACAGATACTGAGCTATTTCCATTCCTCAAAACCCAATTTTTATTGCGAAAGCAATACCACGCTAGGTTTTGGGCCTTCAGCGGGGTTCCGGCGGTAGTGACGTTTGACCTTTAGACGGCCTCCAGTTTGATGACGCGTGGAGGCGCTCGCGTCCGTGACGTCATACAGAGGTGAAATCTGAGCTACCAAGTCTGTTCGTCGGCACGGTCCGAGCGGTAGCCACGAAGCGCCGCAGTTCCAGAGGCTTAAGAAAGGGGACTGCATTGATTTGGAGGAAAGGAAATGCGCTTAACCAACTCAGTGGTCTAGAGGACACCTCAATAGCACTTTAAGCTAATTCCGGCGTTCCGTGCAGCACTCAGGCTTCTGCCTTTCACTACTTTAGTCGCTAAAGTTGCTCCTAATTTGCTTTCGCAACCTTCCGGGCTAAAGCAAGCTAAGCCTCTGCCAATTTTTTTTATTTCTATTAAACACTGCTACGGTATCGTGTTCCAAGAATTCATAAAAATGAGAAGATCAAGGTTATATGCGAAATTCGCGTTAATTCTCTCACTAAGGATGCCCCGATAGTGGCGGGGACCGCTAGACTCACCTGCCACTGTAGCCGCCGGGCCGAAAGTGCCGGATTTCAACGCCCTCCGGAGGTTGCACAAGGAAGGCAGTGGAGGGCTCCGCCGCATTGCGCACCACTTCCCGACGACGGTCAGTCACGGGTGCGCCATCAAGAGCTGGTGGGAACTCCTGCATTTCACCCCAATTCACGTGACCTCGTGCCGTCATCATAATCAGCCCACCGGACTGCGATCAAATTGCTTACTCCGGCAGGTGGCCGTTAACATGCCGCGAGGGGTTGCTCGAGAGGAGCAGCCTGGGTCTTCACAAGCTCAACCGATCGCAGGGACCTATGAATGTAAAGTACGGAATGACCAGTTTCGTATATATGGGCGTTAGCCATTAACGATATCCAGCTCCAGCTTAAGGGTACGGCGCGCTTACGTCCTACGTCACGGGCGCCGTCGTGGATCGGAACCAGCGCCAAACCCCGCTTCGATATCCTAGATTATACCCTAGCCGCTGTGATGCGGAAGCATATAGCGTGCCGGTGGCCTTTCATCGTTCGGCGACTCTTCAAGAGGCGAGGGGGGAGTTCAACAATGTATAGGTTTTAATGCATTAACCTGTTCCCAAAAACATGCACCCTGTGCACCCCAAGGGTAGGAGGACAACCAGGGCACTGGCTCTACATCGGAGATATAAGAAGCCATCAGGTGTCGTCAATGTAAATGCGACCGAGTATTCAGCTCCCGACAGGTGTCGTCTACGTAAATGCGACTGAGTATTCAGCTCCCGACAGGTGTCGTCTACGTAAATGCGACTGAGTATTCAGCTCCCGACAGGTGTCGTCTACGTAAATGCAACTGAGTATTCAGCTCCCGACAGAGCACTTGCAGTGGCAGGGATTACGGGAACACACGCCACAGACCTCTCAGCCTCCATGTTTTCACGTATATCCGCAATGGCTGCGGAGACAGCCATTAGCTTTAGCCATTATAGATTCACCGGCAGATAATCTCATTAGTGACTAAGAGACTGCCATACACAATTTCGCTCGGGGCAGAATCGCACAGTTCCCTCTAAAATATCCTTAATGAGATTCCCCCCCTTCCCCAAATAGGGACAATGAATTTATGTGGATGCCGGCTGACTGGCAACGCTGGATACGATGGCGCTCGCCAAACAGCCCGAGGTTTAGTCGGTCGGGCAGTGACAACTTCCTCTCTGGGGACAGCAAAGGATAGCCTAATCTCATTTCACGATCCAATCCACTCATTGGACTAAGAAAATTTCAGTTCCAGTACAAAAGCTCAATAGAGAGCAGGAAATCACCTGGAGGAGAATCAAACACCTTCCCTAACCCGATAGTTTTCTCCCATATGTTCCCAAATAAATTTTCTCCTCAATGCACCCTCTGCGATGAGAGAGCTCCCCTCAACTTGTGCTCTGAGGATGCAAGCAGAACCCCCACCTTCAGAATTAGGGGAAATCCTGCTTCCAGACGACTCGGAGACCCTGCTGCGCAGCTTGGACCCGGACATACGAGACCGGGTCCTTAAGTGCGCCTATGAGGCTGCCAGTAGGCTTGACCAGCTGGCCATCTAGTAGGCCGATAACTATCCCAACTATAAATAAAGGTTTATTGCCTCCTTTCTCTTCCGTCTCGGAGATCGTTACCAGACTAGTCCTCTCTCGACGAAAATCCGTGGCCAATATGCCAGCACAGGCAATGATGCGATGCTATGCTATAAATCTACTCTAGCTGTATAGGTTAGATATTCGCTTTCACACTGGTCCCCACCTTCCCAGTGCAGTCTTTGAATTTCATTTTGTGCTTGATTTGTCGTTACGCCACTGCGTGAGCTTCTTGCGAGTGCAGGCTTCTGAGGACGGGAGGGGCATTCTTGAGGGCCATCCTAAAAATAAATCTTTCCGCCCTTGGAGGGCGCCCCCGATCCACCCACGCACGTACGGACACCGCGGCTTTGTGGCCGAAAGAGGAGCGTTACCGCAGTATAACAGAAACATATATGATGACGCTAGCTCCCACTCTCATGCAGACTTGTCCATCCATACCCAACAATTCTGGACAAAAGCATTTAAGAACAGCAAAAGGAGTTTTTAGCGCAATTTTTTCGCACATTGTAAGTTTTCGCTACAATGATTTAACTCCCTTGTCGGCAATTTCGTTTTTTTTTTTGCTATTAACGTTTCTGCTATCGTCAAAAGCGTCTCCCGAAGGTTTTGTATTGCAGCCTTAACTGCTCGATGCCAGCGATGGAAACGCTTTAAAAGAAAGATTTTGCTACGTATTCGGAGAATGCACCCGTATACCACGAATATTTCTATACCAGTGCCTTACAGTTTTCCGATGTTAAAAATTTCTGTCCAAGAATGTTCGACATGGAAGCGACTAGGGCACACGCTAGCTGGATATCGAAGCGGCGGTACCGAACTACGTACGGCGCACGTAAGGTAGGAGTGAGGGTACAGAGATGTTTGCGAGAAGGACGAAAGGGCAAAAATGCTCTGTTAGGCGGCCGAGAACGCATTTCTGCCCCTTTTTTTCCAAATCCCGCAAAATTCCTCTGGCGACAGTAACCAGAAATCCCTGAATACATTGTGTCATAGTAGTCGAAATCATTATTTAGTAATTATCTATTAATTGGTACTATTATCTAGCTATTAATTACTTATTAGTAATTAGACCTGTATTAGTAATAAGTAATTAGTTATTAGTCATTGATTGATTAGTAATTCGTAGTTGACTAGTATTCAGTAATTAGTAATTTAGTAATCAGCCAGTAATTGGTATTAGATCATCATATCTTTGGTATCAGTCAGTAATTGGTAGTTGGATCATCATATCTTTGGTGGCGCTCGCGTCGCTCCTTACTGCGCATGCGCTTGGCACCATGGTGGCGCTGACATTTCAGCCAACCGAGTCAGACGACTCCTTTCATTCGTAAACAGCATTCAGTCTCAATCAGCAACAGAAGCAGCCAAAGGGGCTCACAAAGGCTCTCGCCTTCCGCAATTTACATCGTCAAAGTTCCAAATTGATTTTCACTTCTGTTCCAGTGTTCAGATCCAGCGCTCACGGATCGTAGTTGTTCGGATAGCGAATGTTCCTATATGCGGAACTGGTCATTCTACTATAATCATAGATCCCTGGTAGTCTTCCTACCACTCCTGGAGCAGTGATGCAGCGGTCAAGCGATCCGCCACTGCTCTTCTATGGCAACTGCTCCCATCGGCGGGACTTGGGTTGTCTGGATTGGGCTGAGACCCAGGTTGCTCTACCAGAGCAGCCTCTCATGATTAAGTGAGCGGCCGCCTCACGCGGTGGTCAGGCTGCTCACCTGCCTGCCACAAAAACAGACTTCAGACAAACAGGCAGACGGGCCGACAATCACACAACGGCTAAATTCTGGGTATGGCCACTATAAATGCTAGCGCACTATAAAACTCAGGCATTACAATACCGGAACCAGCCTTCACCGTTGGTGATTTCGGGAGCAGCCCTCATCTTCAACATCGACACATAGTCAAAGCTGCCGCATGGCATAGTAGGGATGAGCATGACGCATACTCACTGTCTCGACCTCCGGCAAAAAGAGACCATAGGCCAAGCTCCGCCAGATGCTTTCTTCTGCCAGTAATGCCAGTCCATAACCACTGCAAGATTGACTGCATTACGTTCATATCCCACGCTGTGTGCAGGTGATCTTGAAGCATTACTCTCCGCATCTCCTGAGCGGTCAGAGTATTGAAATCGTCGTCGTTATTTGACACCTGGGCAAAAGGAAAAAAAAATCTGGCTTCTTCATCTCAAAGGCACAATTATGTCGAAGGAGAAAATCGTCAGCTACATGAGGCGTCTACTGTCCCGCGGATGCAGTGGAGGAGCGGATAATTCGTGGAAGGCATTGCCGTCTGCGAGCAACTCTGCGCCCTCGGCAACAAAAATGGCGATTTGGTACAAAGCAGGACTCGTGTGGAATGAACTACGAATTCGCTGGTTTCACGACCAGGTCCTCAGTACTTCGAGGTTTCGTGGTGGGCCCAGCGTCCATCTCCCAAACAGAAAAACCAAGCAAGCCAGGTATTGGGAGACAGGCCGACTGGTCCAACGAACCCCATAGGAATAGCTGGATCGTTGAAACTCTGCACGGAGAATGTGGCGTCGCGTAGATCTCGAGCTAGTGGAGAGAAAACTGACGCCAACCAATACTTGAATTTTGCCCAACGTTTCGGGACCAACTCGGTCCCTTCTTCAGGGGTGACTAAAGTGTGCCAGCAGCAGTGGGGTGTTGCCTTCGCTCTCCCTTTGTCAGCACGTGGTGCAGTCCACTAACGAACGCAGAGGGGAGCGTTCCTGGAGTTCTATTCATCACCGCATTTGTGAGCCGGATGTGCCATGACTCCAGATGTCGCCTTTTGAACAGATATGACTCCACGGGACGCTCACCTCCTCGAAGGCTACTGGGTGGTCGGCGCGCTCGCAGTGTTCTGCGAGGGGGTTGGATTCCTAATTCATTCCGAATTCTTACCATGACCAAAAGACCTTGTCGTTTACAAAATCCGGTGCTCCAAGTGCCCGGCTTCAAAGTCGGCGAAAAAAAAAACCTCCATCAAAAAATAATGCAACACAAAAATGACATCCGGCTAATGAATTCGGAATCCAACCCCCTCGCCGAACACTGCGAGCGCGCCGACCACCCAACAGCCTTCGAGGAGGTCAGCGTCTTGGCCGGCTCAGATGACGTGTTCGCTCAGATCCCGAGCTCGTTAGTAATCGTCCTCGCGCGCAGGAGCACTCAGGTTCATCTATCATACGAGACTGACGCGTACCGGAGCGTAAAGCATAAGGCATACAGTGCATATATAGTGATTCCCGGATGTGTCCATCTTGCTCCACATTATCTTTCCATTAATCAGGTTGCGTCCAGTAATGAACAACGGACTATTACGCTGATCTCCACTGAGCAGTGCATGAAAGGATACGCAGTCACCAGCCATTGCACATTTCCTACTCTCATACCTAGTCTGAGTGAGATCCATTTCCTAGTCTTATTTCTTATTCTCTAATTTCCTAGCCTTTCCTAGTCACATAGTTATCCAGGATGTCCTCATGCTAAGGGGTATGTGAGTGATTATGTGAGCACGTGTTCATTGTGTTCATTCTCAACATTGTGTTTCCTAAAACGAAAACTCAGTTCCGCTCCCTCTAATATTAGGCTTTTCGCATATAACACTTTTCTTCGGACGAAGCTCGAATACGCATCTATCATTTGGGATCCACATACGAAAAAGAACATTAACTCCCTTGAAATCATTCAAAGGAAAGCAGTCAGGTTTATTTTCCACAAATACAGCAGAGTTGATTCTCCCACAAAGCTAATGGCAGAAAAAAATATCCCACTTCCTTCAGACCGCCGCAAAATAAACCGAACTTTGTTCCTCCGTAAGATTCTTTCACGCGAGGTAAACATTCCAATACCTAACTATGTTCAACCTTCTACCACCAGACGTACACGACACACTAAGGAACACACACTGCAGCTTATCTTTGTACGAACAGATTCATTTAAGTATTGCTTCTTCCCCCGAACCATCTCCGATTGGAACATGCTCCCAGAATCCCGTTTTCAAAATAGCAATTTTAGCAACGCAATGGAAGAACATTTCCTTGGTTAAGTTGTCTCATTTTGTATTTTTTAATGCTGTTGTTTTTATCTTCCCTTTGTTATCGCCGAATGACGATGTGTGTTATTTTTCGTTTCTTTTCTGTGTTGTTAGGTTGTTTGCCCCTCCTGCTTGGGCCACATAGGCCTGCAGTATTTTGAAATAAATAAATAAATAAATAGCGGGGAAGCCGACGGCACAGATGTCGCTTTCACTTTGTTAGCGCAATGAATACCAGAATGTGCCGAAGGCCAAAGATACCGAAGAAGTGCCTTATATTTACGTTGTTTCTTAAGCCTCGGAAATATTACCTTCACGCAGAGGAGTAACCAACCTACCATCATAGCGGTGTATTCCCCCTTCCGCCTGTATAAAGTCCTCGAGGTCCACCAGAGCCCTGTTTGAGAGAGAAAAAAAAACGAATTGTGGGTCAGATAGGGATCGACGCAACGGCAAAGGCGTATTAAGAAATCACGCCTGCGAAACGGGATGCTGCTTTTCATTCTGCAGATTGTGCTTATTGGAGGTAGCGCCAGTATAATGAGCCATCGAAAAGCGTCTGTCAGAGTCTGTGGTCACATCATTTCACTGCAAGCAGTATAGAGCTGACAAATATTCGATTTAGGCACGCACGCTAAACACAAGGTGTAACAGCTTTAGAATGCAGTTCACATCGATTTACCCTTAAAGCCCTTGTATTCTGTAGAAGCTGTCTTTTCGTTCTTTGTCTCCATGCCCTTATCCTTGTGATAGAGCTGGCCTTACGAGAATACTAACGATGAAAAATACTTTGGTCGATTTGAGTTGCTAGGCACAATGCGAACTATATGCGCTAGCAGGCCGGTTTCCACTTCGATCTGGGTGTTCAGATCCACTGTTTACGGATTGGAGTTGTATGGTCAGCGATAACGGGTTAATGTCCGCATATGCGCAATTCGCCATTCTCTACATTGGTAGATCCCTGCAGGAGTCTTCGTACCATTCCTGGTGGAGTGGTGCCACGGTCAAGCGATGCGCCACTGCCCCTCTAAGGCAGGTGCTGGCATCGTTGGGACTTGGATCGCTTGGGTTTGGTTGCGTTCCAGGTTGCTCACCCAGAGCAGCCTCTCCCGATTAATCGAGCTTCCGCCTCTCACAGTGGCCAGGCTGCTCACTTCCTGCCACAAAACTGGCTTAAAGGACAACTGCAGCACTTTTCTGAGAATTTCGCGATATTCAAAGATTCAAATCTATATAGGCTGTAGGTAAAGTGTGCCAAATATTTTTGCACTATCATTTAAAATAGTGACGTAATCGACGATTGAATTTTGCGCTTCTTCTTAAAGCACCAAAGCGGTGCAGAGAAATTCAGCGTGACGTCACGGGAGGCATGAATTCAAATTACCACTGTCGTCAGCCACACCCTGCCCTGACTCGTTAGACGCTGCCAAACAACTCTTGGCAGGGTTTTCCTTCTGTGGCGTTGGTTTTTTTCCTTCAAAGCAGGAGTTTGTGCGTTGGAAATGTACCAATACCTTCGATGACGTTATCATGCACCCGCATCCCCCACCCCATTTGGCGATTTGCGCTGCGGAGAAGCTTGAATAGCGTCCGGATTTTAATCGGCGATTACTTCACAATATCAAGAGCCAGCCCAAAAAGACTTCGCATGCTTTACCTGCAAGTTTCACTCATTCGACCCTCTTAAGCTCGTTGATTTCTAAAACCTATGCAGTTTCCCTTTAAGGGAAACAGACAGGCGGACAGACAGACACACAACGGCTAAATGTGGGGAATGGCCACCATAAGTGCTAGAGCACTAAACAGAACTGCAGGGGCCGCTTTGACGATCTAAAGTGCGCGAGGCGAAAGCCTTTACACGCAACTTTGGCCACACGGCCGTTGGCACACAGGAGGCAGCTATGGGCCAATTTGGTTTAGCTAGCCATGACTAATTTGGTCATGCTAACTAGTCATTATTGGTCAATGACGAACTAGTCATCACTGGTTAATGACTGGCTAGTCATGACTAACCAGTCATGACAAACCAGTCATGCCTAGGCATGACTAACCAGTCATTAACCAGTCATAACTAGTCATCACTGGTTAATGACTAACTAGTAATGATTCACTGATTGATTAAAAACATCTTTATTTGTTCAGTATTCTCAGTAATGACTAATCAGTCATTAGTCACGGTTACCCATTATTAATGACTAATAACTAACCAGTCATGATTAGTAATGACTAATTAATGGCTAACTAGACATGACTAACCAATCATAACTAGTCATGAGTGATTAATGACTAACTAATGACAAGCCAGTCATGACTGGTTATTCATCACTAGTTAGTCATTAACCAATCATGACTAACTAGTCATGAGTGATTAATGACTAGTTCAAATGCCAAATGAGTAAATGGCTTCAAATGCCAAAGACCTTTTTTAAGCAGTGAGGGCGAAACGCGGACACATCTGCCGATATGGCTGCCGACACGGCTGCTAAAGACAGTTAAAGGCTGTCGTCTTAAAACTCCGCAACTTACACTACCGGAACCGCGATACGCCGTCGGCTCTTTCGGAAGCAGCCCTTATCTTCGGCACTGACAACAGTAAAAGCTGCCATATGGCATAGTAGGGATGAGCTTGATGCATACTCACTCGTCTTGACCTCCGGCAAAAAGAGACCGGAGGCAAAGCTCTGCCAGATGCTTTCTTCTGTCAGTAATGCCAGCCCATAAGCACTGCAGGATCGACGACTACATTACGTTCATATCCTTCGCTGTGTGCAGGTGATCTTGAAGTATTACTCTCCGCATCTCCTGAGCGGTCAGAGTATTGAAATCGTCGTCGTTATTTGATACCTGGGCAAAAGAAAAAAAAAACTGGCTTCTTCATCTAAACGGCACAATTATGTCGAAAGAGAAAGCCGTCAGCTACATGAGGCGTCTACTGTCTGGCGGATGAGGTGAAGGAGTGAATAATTCGTGGAAGGCATTGCCGCCTGCGATCGACTCTGCCTCCTCTGCAACAAAAATGGCGGCTTGGTACAAAGCAGGATTCGTGTGGCACGAACACGAATTCGCTGGTTTTTAGGGAAAAGTCCTAAGCAAAAAGGAACCGGTTTCGCTGCAGAAATACAGAAAACATCGGTCCAGAAGTTTTCATGCACTGACGAAATGGAATCCCCGGGAAGTCAAGCGTCCCTTCATGTAAGCGTTCTCAGTGGGCATGTTTCTCAGGGGGTATGATCACTGCCAGAAAGGTGGGATTCCGTTTTGCCACACAAAATGTTTTCATAACTCGATCATTTATATCTAGAACTTGTGCCAGCTGAAATCACCTTCCCCATGACATCGTTTTTATAAGAGATACTAAATAATGCATTTCATAAACACATTTTTTTTTCCTGAATGTGCATATGATTTTCAGTCTAAATTCTGCTCTTACTGTATGAACAAATTGTTTTAATGCATCCCCGCTACAGATATAAAGATCATTTTCTTCCTTTGTGTTTTTCGCCTATTTCTGTGTACTTGTACTTTCCTCTCTTTTTGGTTGTTATTTATATTGTATTTTAGTGTATCCCCACTATTCTCTGTAATGCCCTCAGGCCCTGAGGGTACAAAAATGAATTGCTGGTGAGTTTGTAGCAAGCGACGTCACTAGAAATAGTATTAGTAATGTTGGTTGAAGAGCTAATCCTTCGCAGGAGGCTTGCTCACGAGACCACTTCAGGTGCAGTCCCTGAAGCTTCTATGCGCAGATTTCGTCGATTACGATTGTCCTCCTGCCGCACTATACGCCCGCTGCCGTCTGCCAGGGCCCATCCGGTCCCTCTGCCCTGTCCGATGAGGTTCTTACCTGATCTAGTCCTCAAGTACCTAGCTGCATCTTCAGCGACAGCACTGTCGCCTTCTTAACGGCGAGGTGGTGGTAGGCGCCGATGCATGCGTCGCCAGAAAGGTTCTCCTTGAGCACCTTTCCGTACAGCTTCCTCCTTGAGCACCTTTCCGCACAGCTTGCCAAGGTTGTCAATCTGCGTCATCAGAAGAAAGCGAGGCACAATGAAATCAACGCAGTTCAGGAGCTCCCTGCACGATGCGAAACGTGTGCTAAAAATCAACTTTACTCCCTTATTAGAAATCTACTCCACCTTGGGGGATTCCCCTAAACATTTGACCACCACAGTTCCCACTTAGAGTTATTGATTAATTCGCTCTCGCCCTACCATAAGCTTGCCGTCCCAGTTAGCTCAATTGGTAGAGCGACTGCTCCGGTGTAGCGGTGGTCCCGGGTTCGAACCCCGGACCACGACGAATTTTTCTTCAACTACGAAGTTTCTGGTAAAGTTTTATATAGCTTTCATTTGTAGCCGTATGGCTGCGCTCGGGTGGATGTCGATGAGTAATTACTCCCTTATTACAAACCTACTCCACCTTGGGGGATTCCACTAAACATTTGACCAAGAAAAAAAAACCCACTCCAAGAATGGCTAAGGAGTCGTGATCACCTTTTGGCTCAATCTGGTAAGGAGTACTTGCTGCTGCTCATTAAAATTAAGAGTCTTCAGGGCTGTGACTTGTACTGTTGCATTAAAGTAAGCTTCTCTGCATCCCAGCTCAGAACGAGCGATTTCAGAGGGCAACATGACTTATCCACTAGGAATGGTACGAAAACTTCGCTGTATTCGCATTAAGACACCGTGCACACCGCAGGCCTGTGTGCCTGCGTGCAATGCCGGAGTGAAGTATTCAGCCGTCGATGTCGAAGTTGTTGTAGTCGGCACCGCGCGTCGGAAGAAACTTATCATGCCAACCGTCTGCCGCACAATGATCCGGATGCTGGCATACGACTCAGCGCTTCGGGCAGCTTAAACGTACTAGTCAAATTAGAATACCTTGCAGCAGGAATTTCAACTGGTGACATAATCGGGGGAGGTCTACGGGTGGCCACCAAGATTTAAGAGACAGTTACTGCGTCATTTCCTTTTCTCAAATCCAATTTTCATTTCCTTGGTTAGGGCACCCCTTTCTCTCTTCTTTCACTCCCACCTTAGATGCCGCCCTCTTAGCATAAAGCCCACGACCGGTGACCCTTCTGGTCACATGGGCATCCCCGGCAATGAGCTGGCTCAGCAGCTTGCCTGCGAAACTATACAGGGGGCGCCGGGGATCCCATGGACGAGCCCACCGACGGAGCATGCGGTCAGGGCTTACAAACGCACTGTCGACGAATACTACGCGCAGCAAAAATTGGATTTAGCTGATTTACCACCTCCACACCCATCCTTATCGATCCGTGAAGCTCGCATTCTTCGCCGAATACAGTCTAATCTCCTGAGTACACCAGCCAAACTTTATCTATACCGGTACACTTCCACACCTCAGTGCCCAAACTGTCCACACACATATGCAGACATATAACACTGCCTTACACAGTGCCACGCAGCCTTCCAGTCCCCCGCCTATCCTTTCCCCCCACCTCCACCGTGGCCCATCTGGCTTGCTTCCCTGGATCTGAGGCTGCAACGTGCCCTGGTCGCCTTGGCCCAGGACGTACTGAAAGCCTAATAGAAAGGATGTTCCAATAAAAATGTCACACCTTCCCGCCTTTCCTTATGGCACGGTTCTTGAGTTGCATAAACTATAGCCCTGTTATCCCGACGTCTTTTAACACCGCGTTTAGTAGGAACTAGAGACAGTGTCAGCGTTGCTGTCACTGTCGTGTCCGTCTGCTGCCGTTTCCCACTCTCATTGGCGTAAGCAACCGAATCACAAGTTACAGGCCCAGTTTTTATGCGAAGCATGCTACTTTAGCTACCACTTCAGCCCTTCACCGTGGTTGTGCGCCTCCAAATCACGTGATACATGACGTCACACCACGTGACAGTGACACGATGACGTCATGACAGTAGAGAAACGGGGGCCCACCTGGCGCCGTCGCTGTGGTTGTGCGCCTCCAAATCACGTGATACATGACGTCACACCACGTGACACGATGACGTCACGACAGTGGAGAAACGGGGGCCCACCTCGCGCCGTCGCTGTGGTTGTGCGCCTCCAAATCACGTGATACATGACGTCACACCACGTGACACTATGACGTCACGACAGTGGAGAAACGGGGGCCCACCTCGCGCCGTCGCTGTGGTTGTGCGCCGCCAAATCACGTGATACATGACGTCACACCACGTGACACGATGACGTCACGACAGTGGAGAAACGGGGGCCCACCTCGCGCCGTCGCTGTGGTTGTGCGCCTCCAAATTACGCGACACGATGATGCTTCGCATTCTCCAGGCTTAACCAAGTTAAGCCTCAGACATTTTTTTTTCCCCGGGTCTCTCCTCAGACCCTTTACTTGCTGACCAGCAACTAGACCCGTGTAAGCAGCCGCGCGCTGTCGGCGCCGGGCTGGACTCAGTGTTGCTTAAACTGTCGCCAACTCACCTTACATTTTTCCGACAACTCCAACGCCTCATAAACGCCATAGCCCCCGATACGATGATGAAGGGGTGCGTCGGAGGCGTGTTCAATGAGCAGGTGCCCCCAAATCGCTTAGCCGCACCTGGGCTATCGCTGCACTTCGAGAGCAGCTTCCAGCACTAGGAGAACCTGCAGCCTGTGAGGAAGCGAGAGACAAACGGTAGGTTTTAGGACGCCTCGCCGTAAATAGAAGCAAATTAGATCTGCTTGTCTGCTTTGACACAACATACAATTCTCGATAAAAGAAAGTAAAGAATACCGCGTATACATACATATGCATACACATATTCTTTATTTCTCTCTAAAAGAGAGAAAGGCCCCTAAGCAAAAAGCTACTTCAGAGTAGCTTGACTAGGCCCGGGGCCCATTACAAGGCAGCAGGGCGTACAGAATTCAGACATAATAAAGCACAGGGTCAATTTGAATAAACACTGCAATTTCTAACACAAGAGAGACGAAACAGGTAAAGTTTTTTTTTATCAATTAAATCAAATTGAACATGACACAATATGACAGGCAAGAAGAACAATAAATGAAATCATAATCAGACATCTAGACCACAACGCTACTAAATAGTTCTAAGCGACAGGCATAAGTACAAAATAAGATGTTCACTATGAGGTAATAGAGATAGGGAGGCAAAATTTTCCGTTTATGAGAAGACACAGTGAGGATGTATAAGCATGTACACAAACAATAGTTAAGTGAAAAAACTCTCATCCTCCATACGACTGACAAAATTTCTCATAAAAACATTTCTTTTACAGCCGGCATTCCCACACCATCATTCATTTGAATTAAGTGTGCTAGGAACTAGGAATTGCATTTGCATCATTTGCCTCCTATACTTTGTGCGAGCCTGCGGTACCGGCCATTTGTTTCTTTGACGTGTATATCTGGGTGGGTCTCTTTTTTGTAAGGATGCAAGTTTCAGGAGGAATTTACTGCGGTGGGAGGTCGTGGATTTCATAAGAAGCAGGACTTTGTACTCTAACATTTTGCTTACTGGTAGAATACTGTGTAGGATAAATAAAGGTGGTGTATGTGTCATATAATCGGTGGAGGAAATGACACGGACGACCTTTTTCTGCAAGATAAGAATGAGGTTAACATGTGTGCGGGCTGCGGTCCCCCAGACTAAGTGGCAGTAGTTAATTTGAGAGTGAAATAATGCATGGTGTATCACTTTCTTAATTGCTACAGGTAGTACACATCGAACTTCATGCATTTTTCCGGCTGTGCTGCAGAAGTCCCCGACGAAAAGAATGCTACCACGTGTTAATATGGATGCGCCCACAAGCAGCTCTTCAGTTTACAAGCTATAGTCGTTGCTTCGCCGACGAAGGCTAACAAAAGGCTACGCTAACCACACATTGTACGTTATTCCTCCTCCAAGACCCATCACGACTGCCACAAAATTCGCTAATTGGATCCGAATTATGAGACTCGGATTTTGCTAGCTGACGTACGAGTACGTCTTACAACGTACTAGCCGACGTACAACGTACGAAGGAATTGACAGCAATAGACGAACGGCACGAACAAAACGAACCTCCGTGAATCGAGCCTATATTCTCAGAAAGTTAACTGTCGAGAAAACAATTTTAATGCGTCAAAGCTTAAGCACAGCATTGGTCCAAATTCATCATGCCAAACGGTTTGTTTTTCAGTCGTGTATCAGGCACCCTATGGCACCTCTGAATATCCCAAACGATAAAAAGAATTCACCCTCAAATATAAGAGATTTTGGCCTTTTAACTGCACCGCAAGTCTTTAGGTGCCCGCCTCAAATAAAAAACGTTTGGCTTAGACTATATACCAACGCTGTACACTTCTCATTTGTCGCATTCACGTCTCTTCGAAGGACTTTTAATTCGTCTCAGAGCTCTATCAAGGTAAAAACAATTAATGAAGGGGAGGAAGAGTAGCAGAGACAAAGGCAGCAACGGCGAAAGAGTGTTACAATTCTTGTTGGAAGAACGAAGCAGAGACGCAACTGCACGTCAAAGCCACTCACAACCAATTGCGCGCTTTATTGCTTTCGTCAGTAATCAGGGCAGCCCCCAGGCTGTTCACTGACGCACACCCGTAAGTTTCTCTTCTGAATGTAGAGGGTGCAATAGGAAGCTTTAACTGAAACTGAAATGGCGCAGTATCTGTCTCACATATCTCGGTGGACACCTGAACCACTCCCTAAGGGAAGGGAGGAAGGTGGGAGTGAAAGAGAGAAAAAAAGGCGCCATAGTGGAGGGCTCCGAATAATTTCGACCACCTGTCGAACTTTAACCTGCACTGACATCGCACAGCACCCAGGCGCCTTTTGCGTTCCGCTTCCATCGAAACACGGCCGCCGCGGTCGGGTTCGAACCTGGGTTGTCCGGCTCGGTATACGAGCGCCTCAACCGCTGAGCCACTGCGCCGGGTCAAACACGAAGTGTGGTCTGCAATTTATGCGTGCTAAAAGCAATAAGGCCTGCCCTACTCTGCATAAACAGACAGAGAGACAAAGCTAAAGGAGTTGTTAGTGCCATAAGCGTGCACAGGCCTGTCCATAAGGGGGAGGGAGCACAAGTTAATGGTACCACCCATTCACGTCTTCTGGGCAGCAAAGAACAATGTAACAATGTGGTACAAAACTGCGCACCCCTTCATGTCTATCAAGGAGACCTCTGCCCACCCTCCCCCAGCCACCCCCCCCCCCCACCCCCTTGATCTGTGTACGTCTATACTGTGCCACAAAACCAGAGTGTGCCCAAGTTGACCTCGGCCGATTGAGAATACCTCTAGGAGATAAAAAAACTCAGGGGGCACTATGGCTCTCAAGTGCTGCTAGGCGAAAGCCTTTCCTTGCGCATTGGTTTGCATTGACTTTCTTTTGTGTTTTTTTTTATTTTTTTAATTTGTTTTTATTTTAACTTCACGTCAGGGAATGGAGGAAGATGAGACTGAACGAAGACGCCGTATGCACAGACGCGCCTTTCCTCAGTGCAAACCATCGAGCTGGCATGGCGGAGTGGTTAGCCTGCTCGTCTCGCACTGCAGAGAACCTGGCTAGATTTCATAACTCGACCACTTTCCTACCTGGTTTTATTTATTTCACTTGGAGCATCACTATACCATCCCTTTAATTGGTCGCATGGTTACTAGCCAAAGTAAAATTGGCCCTGTTTGAACTTCGCGCATTGTGACGTCACGACCATTTCGACCAATTGAAAAGCGGGACATTTCTGTCGACAACTCCTGCTCACAATGATGAGGCATTAAAGGTTTCCGTCTTAATATCAAGACCCTGACCCAAACCTCTCGGTAAGTTCGTCCCAGACGAAGTCAAAACTTCCGGAGCCCTCCACTACGGCGCCCCTCACAGCCCGAGTCACCTTGGGACGCTAAACCCCATTAATCAGAACTATTAGTGCAGCGTTCTCGCGCCGCTTCCGTGAATGTCTTGACAGAGACCATTGCATGCTTCAAGAGCACGAGGAACATCGGCCGTGCGGCCCATACCTGTGGCCCCGTTCCCAGTTCTGGCAGCTCCGTCGTCGTGTGACGGCCCTGGCAGCGAATGCCCGCTGAGCTGCACGCCTCATCTCGCGTAGCTCGGACATCTCGCTGAAGCCGAGCAGTTAGTTGAAAACCGGGACGCCTTGGTGGGTAGGCAACGCGCTTGCCGCCGCTGGCACGCTCGGAGAGATCCGAATGGGAGCACCTGCTCATGGTGCTGCGGCAGGAAGGGCTCACCTCGGCTGTCACTGCGTTCCGGTCTCTCACCGCGCCGTCGGCAGGTACGGCCATCGCTGTGGACCTGTGGTCAAAGTACCCGAGTTAGAGAGCGATTGAGCTGCTTCTGAAGTTTATGGTTTATTGGTTTATTGGTTTATTGGGGTTTAACGTCCCAAAGCAACTCAGGCTATGAGGGACGCCGTAGTGAAGGGCTCCGGAAATTTCGACCACCTGGGCTTCTTTAACGTGCACTGACATCGCACAGTACACAGGCCTCTAGAATTTCGCCTCCATCTTCTGAAGCTTTGGCCGCGGCTGCTGCCGGTCTGCACGCTCGGTTTGCGCACGCCGTTGCTGCTGCTGCGGCGGTGTCGCATGCCACATTCGGCCCAAAAGACGCGGGTTCGATCCCGGCCGCGGCGGCCGAATTTGGATGGAGGCGAAATTCTAGAGGCCCGTGTTCTGTACGATGTCAGTGCACGTTAAAGAACCCCAGGTGGTCGAAATTTCCGCAGCCCTTCACTACGCCGTCTCTCATATTAGCCTGAGTCGCTATGGGACGTTAAACCCCATAAACCAAACCAAGCCACATTCGGAACGCCGCGTGCATTGTTATTGTTGTTGTTGCCTTGGTGGCATGGCACATACCCACCAGGGGGGATTGGCCAGGGTACAGCGAGGAGAGCCCAAAGAAGGTAAATTGGTGCCAAGCTGAAGGATTAACTCTTGTTGCCAAGCTAATGATTTAACTTTGGTAAGAGTTCCGAGGAATTAAAGATGGAATTATAGATTTAAAAAATAATGAAAAAAATGGTTTGGTTTGCTTTATTCGAGTTTAACGTCCCAAAGAAACTAAGGCTATGAGGGACGCCGTAGTGAAGGCTCCGGAAATTTCGACCACCTGGGGTTCTTTAACATGCACTGACATCGCATAGTACACGGGTAGATTGGGAGCAAATGAATGGATTGGACCGCGTGCATTACCCGCCCTCCTGCAACGCGACCAGCTTCGTGTTCGTTCGTTAGTGTTAACGGCCGATGCACGTGATGGCCACATTGTGGGCATACGGGAATACCGAAGCTGCGAAGGTGAATGCTGTTTTATGGGGGTTTTAACAGTCCAAAGCGACCCAGGCCACGATGGACGCCGCAGTGAAGGGTTCCGGAAATTTCGACCACCTGCGGTTCTTTAACGTGCACTGACATAGCACAGTACATGGGCCTCTCAAAAAAAATGAAAAAATTGTTCTGAAAGGAAAGGAAATGATGCAGTAACTGCCTCACATATCTCGGTGGACACCCGAAACGCGCCGTAAGAGAAGGTATAGAGGAGGGAGTAAAAATTCAGGGGGCACTTTGGCTCTCTAAAGGGCTGCAAGGCGAAAGCGTTTTCTGGCCCCTGTTTGTTTTTATCTACTTTTTTATTTTTCATATTGTTTTTATTTATTTTTTTTGTTCCTTTTCTTAATTTTATTTTTATTTTCACATCTTATTTTTATTGTTTTATTTTTATTTTTTATTATTATTTTTATTTTCCTTTTCTCCAGTTTACTCATTTTATTTTATTTATGAAGCCCATGCATTCACTAGATGCGCCTTTATTCATGCTGGAACCTTGAGCCTTTTATGCAGTGACGCTGAATCTGCCGACGCGTCTGTCGACACGGCTGCCGACGCGTCTGTCCACACTCCTGCCGACGCGTCTGTCGACACGGCTGCCGACGCGTCTGCTAACGACAGTATGAGGCATTAAAAGCTTTCGCCTTAAAAACCTGACATCGCACAGCACAAAGGCGCCTTGCGCTTTTTGCGTTACACCGCCATCGAAACGCTACCGTAGCGGTCGGGTTCGAGCCCGGGTACTTCGACCCAGTAGAACAACACCTTGTAACCACTGAGCCACCGCGGAAGGTCGCTGGAATAAATTCGACCGTCGCGGCCGGGATCGAACCCGCGTCTGTCATTCTTATCACGCTCCTAAAATTCCTTCAAGACTTATCTGGACTCCAAATCGTGACAGCAGCAATCGACTACATTGTGGACAGCCTCATGCACAATGCATGAAACCAATTGCGTCCGAAAAGCGTTGGCCTAGTGAAGTAAATAAAAGCAGTAGGTCTTCCTCGCGGCCTCGGTACTGCACTTGCTACGTTTGCTTTTCCTTTCACTGACTCGTCACTCGAAAAGCTTCTCAAGAGAACGCTTCATGGTTCGGGACTCGCGTCCAAAAACACAGCCTGAAACTTGCGAACGAAATTACTGAATCGCTTGCTCCTGTGAATCTCCATCGTTGTCGGCTTTCCGAAGAGGCCCACGGTGATCAGGAACGCCGTAAATTCTAGTGACCCGTGTACGGTGCGATGTCAGTGCACGTTAAAGAACCCCAGGTGGTCTAAATTACTGGAGCCCTTCACTACGGCGTCCCTCATAGCCGGAGTCGCTCTAGAAAGTTATACCCCCATAAACACACCATATCTCGGTTTTGAGAAAAGAGAAGGGGCATAGCTAGTTTGTCGGCGCACGCCTCAAGCGCGTCGCGAACGCCGACTAAAACACTGAGTTACCAAGCTTTCAGTCGGCGTTTGTGGTGCGCTTGAGGTGTCCACCGACAAAGTGAACTAGCTATACGCATTTCCTTATCGCTAAACCCATTCTAATAGCCGCGGTGTAAAACATCTCGGTTTTGAGAAATAGACTATAGTTCACTTTATCGGTGAACGCCTCAAGCGCACCACGAAAGCCGCCTAAAACACTGTTACCGCCGAGAGATACGGGTTCGATCACGGCCGTGGCGGTCGTATTTCAATGGAGGCGAAATTCTAGAGGCCCGCGTACTCTGTGATGTCAGTGCTCGTAAAGAGAACCAGGTGGTCGAAATTTCCGGAGCCCTTCACTCATAGCGGACTCGCTTTAGGACGTTAAACGCCCCTAAACAATAAACCTCACGGTTTTGATAAAAGGTTGGTTGGTTTATGGGGTTTAACGTCCCAAAGCGACTGAGGCTATGAGAGACGCCGTAGTGGAGGGCTCCGGAAATTTCGACCACCTGGGGTTCTTTAACGTGCACTGACATCGCACAGTACACGGGCCTCGAATTTCTCCTCCAAAGAAATTCAACCACCGCGGCCGGGATCGAACCCGCGTCTTTCGGGACAGCAGCCGAGCACCATAGCCACTGAGCCACCGCGGCGGTTCCCTTTTGATAAAAGGGAAGGGACATAGCTAGTTTGTCGGTGGACGCCTCAAGCGCGTCGCGAACGCCGACTAAAACGCTGGGTTACCAAGCTTGCAGTCGGAGTTCGCGGTGCACTTAAGGTGTCTACCGTAAGAACTAGCTATGCGCCTTTCCTTTTCGCAAAACCCAGTGTAACAGTCACGGTGTAAAACAGAAATAGACTAGTTCCCTTTGTCGGTGAACGCCTCAAGCGCACCACGAACGCCGTCTTAAACACCGTTACCCCCGAAAGACGCGGGTTCGATCACGGCCGCGGCGGTCGTATTTCGATGGAGGCGAAATTCTGGAGGCCCGTGTACTTTGCGATGTCAGTGCACGTTAAAGAACCCCAGGTGGTCGAAATTTCTGGAGCCCTTCACTACGGCGTCCCTCATAGCCAGAGTCACTTTGGGACGTTAAACCCCATAAACAATAAACCATCTCTCGGTTTCGATAAAAGGGAAGGCGCATAGCTATTTTGCCGGTGGACGCCTCAAGCGCGTCGCGAACGCCGACTAAAACGCTGGGTTACCAAGCTTTCAGTCGGCGTTCGTGGAGCGATTGAGGTGTCCACCGACAAAATGAACTAGCCTTTCCTTCACGGTGTAAAACACCTATCTCGGTTTTGGGAAAAGGAAATGCCCACAGCTAGTTCACTTTGTCCGTGAACGCCTCAAGCGCACCACGAACGCCGAGTAAAACACTGTTACCCCGAAAGACGCGGGTTCGATCCCGGCCGCAGCGGCTGAATTTCGATGGAGGCGAAATTCTAGAGGCCCGTGTACAGTGCGATGTCAGTGCACGTTAAAGAACCCCAGGTGGTCGAAATTTCCGGAGCCCTTCACTACAGTGTCCCTCATAGCCTGAGTCGTTTTGGGACGCCTAACCTCCATAAGCCATGAAACACTGTTACCAAACATTTAGTCAGCGTTCATGGTGCGCTTGACGTGGACCTAGCTATGCTCTTTTCCTTATTTCAAAACCGAGAGAGGTTTTAGAGTGCGCAGAACCGGCTTCGGACTGACATCGAAGAAATCCATGATTGCAGCTGCAAGTGCTACGCACCGAAAATTCTCTCACCTGTCCCACAAAGGCAGGCCGCCCTTCGCCATCTCCTTCGAAGGCCTCGATGCGTCCGAAAGTCGGTATTTCTCCGCCCTCGTCACCAACGCTTGTCGGAAGAACGAAACAGATACGCGGCTGCACGACAAGGCCGCTCGCAACCAACTGCGTTTTTATTGCTTCCAGCAAAGCCCTAGGTACCCTCCAGGCATTTCACTGGCACACACCCACAAGATTCTGCCTGTAGAGGGTGCTAGGAAGCTGCTAACGTAGCCCTGATGAAAGCATCCGTTTTATGGTGATGATGATGTCCTCAGGCTTAATGGCTAGGGTGCATAGCAGATACGTTTTTCATTGAAAGAGTCTGTTTCTTCTTTCACTCCCACCTTCCTGCCTTCCCTTACGGCGTAGTAAAGGTGTCCATTGAGATGCGTGAAAGATACTGCGCCATTTACTGTCCTCAAAAACTGCCCAACCCAACGAACACCGACGCCCTAACGGACGTACTTCGCACAAAGAGCATGTCCATCAATGCGAACCCGATGGACATTGAATGCAGAGGTGAAGGCTTTGTAAACAGCACGTGTCCGCTACTAGATGCGGAGCGGATTTTTTTTTTTTTTTTGAAGGAAGGAAGGAAATTACGCAGTAACTGTCTCACATCTCGATGGACACCCGAATCGCGCCGTAAGGGAAGGAATAAAGGAGGGAATGAAAGCAGAAAGGAAGAAAGAGGTGCCATAGTGGAGGTCACCGGAATAATTTCGACCACCTGTAAATCTTTAACGTGCACTCACATTCAAAAGTTTTGGTTTTGTGGGGTTCAACGTGCCAAAGCGACTCAGGCTTTGACGGACGCCGTACTGAAGGGCTCCCGAATGTTCCACCGCCAGCGGTTTTTCAACGTGCTCTGAAATCGCACAGTACACAGGCCTCTAGCATTTTGCCTCCATCGAAATACGACCACGCATGCGAAACGGTCTGAGAGATTTTGGCTGAAAAACAGATAGCTCACCGCGCTGCCAGGACTAACCAGCGTGCTAAGATATTCTGAGTGGAGGGTGGGGAGGTGTATGGACCGGTTGTGTTAGGGGTGGTTGTAGGGAGCCAAGGGTGGAGGAAGAAGGCTGCTGTGGAACATGTATACCACTATACCTTGGCCAATCCCTCCGCGTGGGTATGTGCCATTATAAAGAGGTAAAGAAGAAAGAAGCCCGCGGTTTCCGTGAGACAGGCGTCTGTGTAGGCCACCGCCGCAGAGTCCAAAGGTGGCTTGTGGTTGTATGCGTGTGCTTGGCGGCGACCTGCGTGTGTGTGGGCGGACATGTTGCGTGGAATGGGTGCGAGGCGGAGGTTAGGGGGGTAGATGTCTTTCTACCCACCTAACCTCCGCCTCGCACTCATTCCACGCAACATGTCCGCCCACACACACGGAGGTCGCCGCCAAGCACACGCATACAACCACAAGCCACCCTTGGACTCTGCGGTCCCGATACTCAGGTCAGGGTGTCGAACCGGAACCGAACCTGAACCCGAAACCGGAACCGAACCCGAATTTTTGCCCGGAACTGGAACCGAACCGAACCCAAATTTTTTTCGCCATCTTGGAGCTGAACCCGAACCGGAACGATTCAAAGGAACCGTTCCGAACCGGTTCGGGACTCAGTTCAGATGCAAATTTTGTGCAACACGGCATACTTTTTTCTTTTTTTTTCAGACCAAATGGCATATGCCAGCGCGTAGATTTACCCAGCAAAAGCTATCGGCGCTATGGAGTGCGAAAATGGCATCCAGTCGAAATGGCATCTAGTTGAACAACAAAACTGAAAGAAGTCTCGTGTCTAGGAAGAAAGATAATTGGCGTTTCCGCAATGTGCTTTTGGTAATTCTAAAGTATTTTACGCCAGATTGACGTGAAATGTTGGATTTCATAGTATCCCCATTTGGCATGCTTACGTACAGCTTTACTCGAATTGTTAGCACTGTTTTAACTCGTAAAGGACTGAATGAGAATGGTTTCCTTTTATTTGTGTCGAGTACCATAAATATGTGAAGCATAGGCGCAATGATCCAATCACGTTGTGCAACGTTTACTTTCTGAGACATTCCTCGACTCAGATAGCAGATAATGAATAAGACCCCTCACGATGTCTAAGTGGCTGTGGTGCTCGGCTGCTAATACCAAGGTCGCGGGTTCGATACCGGTGGCGAGGTCGCATTCCGATAGCGACGAAATGCAAAAATGCGTGTGTGCTGTGCAATGTAAGTGCACTCTGAGGAACCCCAGCTGTTCAACGCTGATCTCGAGTCCTTCACTACAGCGTTCCTGATAGACTCCGCCCCGCTTTGACGCGTTAAAAAACACATAATACTATTATTACAAAACAAAGAAATATGCATGTTTTCTTTT
Organism: Amblyomma mixtum; assembly: GCF_055824585.1. Classification (NCBI taxonomy): domain Eukaryota; kingdom Metazoa; phylum Arthropoda; class Arachnida; order Ixodida; family Ixodidae; genus Amblyomma; species Amblyomma mixtum. Next base: position 53,127,274 of record NC_143019.1, read on the forward strand.
TTCAGAATCCGAACATTCTTTGTTGCACGCGACGGAAATAAGCAATGAAATGCGGGCATGTAGCAGCGGTGCGATACTTAGAAAAAAAATAGTGATTACACAAAGAGGCAATGCGGAAATACATTCTCTCCCTGAGATATGATAAACGCCTAGAAAAGTGCTACTGAAATGAAATGTTACTGTGATGAAGTGATTTTGTGTTATGTCGATGCATTGAAATTGTTCTGCTTATATATATATATAAAAAAACAAGTGCCAATCGCTAGCGGGCAGCTTCGTCATGCTGTTCTCGGACTGCTGTATCTTGAATTCGCTAACGGGCGGCTTATATCTGCCTCTCGCTGCCGCACATGACGGAAGCCAGCAGTCACCGAAACCAAGGAGCATAGGTGTTGTTCTTTTTTAAAAATAATTTGTGGTGTTCATCAATTGGTGCTTAAAGAATAATTACTTTTAACAATAATTGATTAAACAGAAAAAAAACACATGCCGCCAATAGAATCTGAACCCTGACCTCCAAATTTTGCTTTCGATGCTCTACCAACTGAGCTACGGCAACGATTTTTTTCTTTATTACATGGAAATAGTGCCGAAAAGGAAAATCAGAGTAAGCCCATGCCACAAAACACCAGGCTGTGTAATACGAGCCCACCATACCCCTGCACGTCCCCACCTTCGTAAACATCAGAAGTCTGAGAGGCACACCCATGCATCTAGTTAGGGGAGCCAGCAAGGCGGCCCTTCCAGGGCAACGTATACTCCCCTCACCAAAGCGCACTGCTCACGGAACAAAGATTTAGATGACCGCGGTGATTCGGCGGCGGTCCATCATACGGCTCTTGAGACTAAACAGTCACAGCAACATAAATAGATCACACGCCACAACACAGTTTTTCTCCACTAGCAAAAAACGGGTACTAATCCGTGTGATTTCAATGTCCTTCTCAAGCCGCCGCGGTGGCTCAGTGGTTATGGTGCTCGGCTGCTGACCCGAAAGACGCGGGTTTGATCTCGGCCGCGGCGGTTGAATTTCTTTGGAGGAGAAATTCCAGAGGCCCGTGTACTGTGCGATGTCAGTGCACGTTAAAGAACCCCAGGTGGTCGAAATTTCCGGAGCCCTCCACTACGGCGCCTCTCATAGCCTTAGTCACTTTGGGGCGTTAAACCCCATAAACCAAACCAATGTCCTTCTCAAGTGTACGTTCGCCGTAATTATATCCCAGAAGAACGTAGCATCATTGCACAGAATAAAACAATGGTCAATGGTCTTTGGCGCATTGCGCAGGCGGCAGTTTCCCATGACACAAACATCTCCTCAGCACGAAGTAATGCCTTGACAGGCAGCGTCGGTGTGTGAAGTTTAGAGAAGAACGTTTTTGCAGCAGAAGAAATAAATGTACGTACATTCGCTTAACACGTTCTAAAGCACTGGTGTTAAGCAACTACAGAAAAGGTTGCCGATACAACAGTAAAGAAAACAAATACGCTGTAAGTACATGAGTCGTCTGCCTTCTGGAGAGGCTATACTGGTAGTCTAAAGAAAAGCGCACATTGAGAAAATTTAAGGTGTCCGCTACTTCCGCGCTGCGGCGACGACTGTTTAATCTTTTTGGCTTTCGGGGTACTTATGTGTAGTGCAACCGAACGATCAGAGTGTTCACCAGCGCCACCCTCGTCAGTAGCAGCGAACGTAATGAGTCTTCTTTCACCAAGAGTGCCACATCAAAATCGTGGTCGAACGGTGAGGCAGTGATGCCACGGCTGCTGATTTATCAGTAGATCTACTGATTTTTAAAATTTCCTGCTGATTCAGTGATAAAGCGCTTGAATCTACTGATTTTCTTGCTTTTCTACTGAAACGAAAGCAAAAGCTGCTACCTTTTCGGAGAATGTTCAGTTACCACTGATCAACGTCAGTTCTCCCGCTTAAGGTGCCTTGATTTTTACATTCAGAGTGCCGACCAAATTCTGAAGCGTATCCCTTTTCAAGAGCCGGTTTTAAAACATCTCGAACTCCTAGATCCTACTGTATTCATGACGGGGAAGGCAGCGTCTCTTGCACCACTGGTGCAAGCCTTTCCGAATTTAGTCTCCGACAAAGCCTTGCAATCTTTGGATACCGAATGGCGATATTTAAGAAACGCTGATATCCCTACAAGCGAAGATACCTCGTTGCACGAGTTCTGGGCAGTCGTGCTTTCTCAAAAACACTGTGATTTAAGCGCCGCTTTTCCTGCATTGACCGAGTTTGTGACGGCTATACTGTGCTTACCGCATTCCAGTGCAGCAGTTGAGCGGGTATTTTCTGCTGTAAACAACCTGAAGACAAAACTGCGGAACAAGCTTAGCACGGGGGCTATCTGTGGCCTTCTGCACACGAAACGTCTGATGACGTCTTCAGCATGTCACAGCTTCAACATTGACAGGCCACTGATAAGGAGAATGGACGACTGGCCCAAAGATAAGCATGAGTGTATTTAATGAGGCTTTGCTGGCGCAGCCACTTGTGGAATTTCACAGCATATCTAGTCATATACATGGCCATTTTGAAGTTGCCTGTTCACGCGCAATAAAGTTTATTTGCGTAAGCTATAAAGGACTCATGTTTTCTTATTTCTGGATCGTCATCATCGTGATCAACCTATATTTATGTCCACTGCAGCACGGAGGCCTCTCCCAGCGATCTCCCAATCACCCATGTCTGGAAGATACTATACTGTAAGATTTCAGGTACTAACTACCATCTCACGCCTTTGAATATGCCATCAGAGGGCTTCATTGTTTTTTACTTCGTGCTTGACAATGGCTCTCTGGATCCCCGGGTTTTTCAAAAGTATCGCCAAGAATCTCGTGGCCAATTTTTGTACAATTTCTTAGAAGCTACAATACAACAGCAGAGTACTAATATAAGCGCTGAATTCGTGGGCTCATAAACTGAGTACAAAAATTTAAATTAAAAATCTACTGATTTCTACTGATTTTTCGCGAAAAAATCTACTATTTTTTATGTGCCGTGGCAACACTGCGGTGAGGGCGGAAGCTGTGCGAGAACCCTTGCTTCGGGTTTTTGTGTCTGAGGCGAGAGGCTTAAGGTTGGTTCATATGCAAGCAAATGGGCGACTGAGCGGCGCGTCCCAGGGAAAATTTCCAACTTGTTGGAACCTCGCCGCTCACCAGCGCGACGACTCAAAAACAAGTTTTTGCACCGCGGTGGCAAGATTCGCTGGCGTTTTCGCGTTCTTTTGTGGAACGCTTTGCAACAGCACACGTGCAGCATTCACAGTATTCCACCTCAGGTAGATCGGCTGCAAGTAGATGGGGCATTTTAGACCGCAGCTATTATGCGCCCATTCCCACGTTCCGCGTCGTAGTCGGCGTAGCCGGCGTAACCGGCTGTCCAAGTAGCAGAGCGAAGTAAGCGCCACCTGGAAGGTGGCTGCCACGGGAAGACCCCAAGAGTGGCTAGCAGCATAATACGTCACATGCCAGGTAGCGTATGATGAGTTGCGCTTAAACTTCGCGTTACCGACAATTGCAACCGTCTGCCAATTTTTTGCCAGTAAGTGCCCGGATGTACGCCCACCGAATTGTGCACGTGTGTGCATACACATGCTTAATCGCACGCATGCATGGACACACGCACGCACGCGCGCGCGCGCACACACACACACACACGCACGCACGCACACGCGCGCGCACACACAGAAATTTTTGAATTTTTGAGAAAGGAGACTAAACTGCCCACACAGTAAAGAAACCAACTACGATACTCTAACCCTGAGTGGGAATCGAGCCAGTGGCGGCGGGCGCAACAGAGAAGCTTCGTTTACTGATGCCTTAGGCTACTCGACCATCTTCGAAGATTCTTTTTATTGTTGCCGCATGGAATATCTGAACCTCCCTGACCTCGTCTTGCCTGGACTAGGTCGAATTCCGCGACCTAGGCATACGGCCTCATGTCACTATCACTCCCTTGCTCTGCCCGCGCATAAAAATTCCTGAAGGCGCACACGTCAAAAAAGGGCGATCAGTCATGAGGTTGAACTTTCGCAGCATGTACGTTCTGAGCTAAAATGAACTCTTCTTTGAACAGTGACCTCGCCGAAAGTGGCGATTGTGCGTGTTTATCAAGCATACAGCTTCTTCACGCGCTATGCAGTCTTATTAACAGGAAAAGTTCCCACGGAAGTCCGGTGTCTTTCATTACTGGCACAAATCTTATGTGTAACGCATGACCTCAATGCCCTTTTTAAGAGACTGCTGAAGTGAGCCATGTCTCAAACGAACATAGCGTCACAAATAAGTTCGTTGTTCAATAGTTCCTCCTTGCTTGCAGATGTAACAATTCACTGATCATGACACAAACGTCCCCTTGGCTCGATGGCATGTCCTAACACGTAAGGTCGACGTTTTAAGTCTAAGAAAGGTTTTGGGGCCTATTGAATATTCAGTCTTTGTCAAAAGTAACCAGGCTGCACGCTTTTCTTCTCAGTCTTATATTAAAGCTATTATGCCAGCCCTCAAGCTCTAAATCTCTGTATGAGCAAGGAGAACCCCTGTTCTCATTTTCAAATAACTTTTTGATCTTTAGGGAAGCCGTGAGGGCTCTGTTACGCGAATGAGAAGCAAACCATGGAGCCTGGTTACTTTTGACAAAGACTGTACATCCTCTGAACTCGCCTTAATATAAGGCCGTCAAGAAAGGCTAGGTAAGGCTGCACGTAAAGGAAGTAATCACCGATCAGAACCTTTGTCAGCTGCCTTCTGGAGAAGCCGTACAGGAATTCAAAGGAAAAGCGAATATTTAGGAAACCGAGTGTGTCAGCACAAAATTCCCTTACGACTATGTACATAAAAGACAGGTGAGCATTTAGTCGCCCAATAAGCACAGCTGCCAAGAAGCGGTGGTTTTCGATTTCGAAAACTAAAAATCATGAAACAGGTTAGTGGACAAAAACTGCACGAAAGACTCCTTATACCGTATCAAGGTAGCATGAAATTCTGTCCACGCATGGGCTCTCTTTAAAAGCGTCCCAGAAAAGTCACAAAAATTTTATTTAACGAATTTACGGTCCTCCTCTTGCAATGCACCAATTGCAGCATTGTCACAACGCAACGTCGCATCGAAGACGTCGCAAGTTTGTGTCCGTACAGACACGAAGTGCCCGAACCACTGCATTTTGCGCCGGAGAAATTCCCCATTGACACGAGCGTCAAGAGAGTCCTATTACTCGCCTGACAGGGACTCCGAAACTGCTGAAGCTGAAGGGTTTTGTCGATGAAAAATCCATCAACTTTTCTTTTTATATATCTCATCAGATAGAGTCTAGTATACATAGCCGGTGTACACTAATTCTGGGTTCATTTGATTTCGGGGCTCTTGCGTAAATTTAAATCTTTTTGCCGCGGACAGTAAACCATCTCGCACTGAGCAAATTTTGCAGTGCTGTTTTATACGCTGATATCACAAAGAAAAGTAAACAGCAAAACAAGGTTGAATAAAAGCCTACGCTCAGAAGTTTTTATAGTCTGAACCCGTTTGAACCCGTTCGAACCGGTTCGACGCTATCCGGAGCGGTTCGAACCGGAACGGAATGTCGCTCCGGAGCCGAACCCGGAACTGAACCCGAAAGGTGTGAACCCGAACCTGAACCGAACCCGAAAAAATTCCGGTTCGACACCCTGACTCAGGTCCCGATACGCAAGCCAGATAGGCCGCAGAAAGGGGGGGGGGTGCTGTGGTATTGTGTCAGTTTTTGTAATCTCTCTCTGTGTGTGTGTGTGTGTGTGTGTGTGTGTGTGTGTGTGTGTGTGTGTGTGTGTGTGTGTGTGTGTGTGTGTGTGTGTGTGTGTGTGTGTGTGTGTGTGTGTGTGTGTGTGTGTGTGTGTGTGTGTGTGTGTGTGTGTGTGTGTGTGTGTGTGTGTGTGTGTGTGTGTGTGTGTGTGTGTGTGTGTGTGTGTGTGTGTGTGTGTGTGTGTGTGTGTGTGTGTGTGTGTGTGTGTGTGTGTGTGTGTGTGTGTGTGTGTGTGTGTGTGTGTGTGTGTGTGTGTGTGTGTGTGTGTGTGTGTGTGTGTGTGTGTGTGTGTGTGTGTGTGTGTGTGTGTGTGTGTGTGTGTGTGTGTGTGTGTGTGTGTGTGTGTGTGTGTGTGTGTGTGTGTGTGTGTGTGTGTGTGTGTGTGTGTGTGTGTGTGTGTGTGTGTGTGTGTGTGTGTGTGTGTGTGTGTGTGTGTGTGTGGGTGTGTGTGCGCGCGCGTGCGTGCGCGCGTGTGCGCGTGCGCGCGCGGGCGGGCGTGTGTGCGCGCGCGGGCGTGCGTGCTTGCGTGCGTGTTGGAACACTGGGATACGAGTTTACCGGCACCAAAAAGGTTTGGCTGCCATAAGAAATCTTTCAGATGAAAGATGTGGGCTTCACGGATTGATAGGTACATTTGAGACGGGACTATCAGCTAAACATTATTAGTGTGTGAAATATTCGTGCCCAGTATGTGAGCCCTGACCGCGTCCAGAACCGATGGGCTCGTCCATCAAATTCCCGGCGTCCGGTGTTAAGGGCGGCATCTTCGGCAGATCTACTAGGAGAGGGGAAAGCCGTGTTATGAAGTGTACGCAGAGCTGCCTGCGTGGTCAGGGAGGGGGTGTTATGGTGGTGAAGTGTTTGGTGGCCTCAGCGACTCCGTGGACTTCTTTGGCTATAAGCTGAGCAGGGAGGAATACGGAACAGTCGTGCGAGTTCCTGCCGGATGCAGGGATAAACGGTTAGAGGAGCAAGGCTGGAGTGAAACCAGCGTTTTCCGTGAGGTAGACGCCTTTGTAGGTCACTGCCACTGTGTCCCTGCGTAGTTTTCGGTTCTACGGCAGGGGCCTGCGTATATGTGGTCGTGTTGCGTGGAATGGCTGCGAGGCACATGCTAGTGATACAGATGCGAGACTGCAGAAGGTCAGGAAAGCAATGGGTTCGTAAGCGGTGTGAGAATGTCCACCAGCCAGCCAGCGAGTAGGACAGCCGGATGATTTGTTCGTTTTATTGTTCTGTTGGGGTTTAACGTCCCAAAGCAACTCAGGCTACGAGGGACGCAGTAGTGAAGGGCCCCGTTCTTCCTGATGTTGGCTGCTGGGGGATTGGAGGGTACGGAAGAGGCCTGTTCTCTACAAGGTGTCTGTAAACACCTAAGGGGGCTAGTCCTATAGAGTTGTTTTGTGCCTGTGGAGGGGGAGTAAAGAACGTATGAGACTTTGTTTAGCGTGAGCACTTGAGAATGGCGACTGGCATGTTTTTCGGAGGCGCCAGCATATGACTACGTAGCGAAGTGCGTGCGTGATGGGGTGCATGTGTATATGGCCTGATGGATGGTTGAAGTGTCGGAGGTAAGCGGCATCGCTAGAACGGGGCAAGAGTCGACACGGTGGATGCGCTCTACGACCAGGGTGAGCGGGACGGAGGCGTTCAGTGTCCGTTGATATTTGCTGCGACCTGCGAGTATGACGCCTTTGTCAAACGGGCGTTTCCGAACTCTATCTGCATCGGAGTTTTCGAGCACGATCGAAGCCTCCAGTGCTACACGGGCATTTTCTATGCTCATTGATGTGTGTATGTGCGTTGGGAGGCGCCAAATATTCCACAGACATCTGTAGGAAGCTGACGTCTGGCAACACTGCGCAGCTAAATGCAGCGCTAGCCAAATCAGCGACGCTGTGTTGGCGGCAGTTTGCGGCGAGAAGTTTGTTGTGGTTAGCGTATACTCGTTGTCGCAGCATTCGCAGGTATTGCCGTTGCGACTACTATGAGCCTGAAGTGAAAACGCAAGTTTCATGTGGTGTTGGTGGCTGCAGCTCACCTCGAAACAAAGGATGAGGCAGAGCCAGCGAGGGGAAAAACTGACGGAAAAAAAGCGGCTGCTTTTTGCGAGTTGCTTATGTGCAGCAGCTGTCTGTGTGCAACAGGACAGTGCAACGTGAAAGATGGAGATGTGAACAAAAAGAGCGTTGTTTTAAAGACACGTTGTTTAGAAATAATTAAAGGAGAACCGTGTTCTCACGGACGCTTTCCGTGCGTCACAATAAAAGAGCAAAACACTGAGACAGCATACCAGTATCGAGCGTTAGCAATATCGAATGAATATTGCGTCATTACACACCTTCGCTATTTCCGGTACAAATTCTTCGTTTTGTATGAATGATACGAAATCGATTGGGCTGCAGAAGGCGCATTCAGCACTGCAAATTGCTATCGTTTAATCTCGCGTTACGCAAGTTTGGTAGCCGTTTGTCAGGTTTTTATTTTATTTTATTGCTTAATTAGGCACGGGCATTGTGGGGCTGACGGTTGAGGGTGATGCAGGGAGCGGCCAACGACAGTGTCCACCTGGTTGCGACTGGTTGCGGTCGCATGGTCACAGCCGCAATTCTGCTGCGTGAAAAAAAAATATCAGACATATTAGAAAATAGAAGGAAAAAGACGATAATGAGCAACGCCTTCGCGCACATAAGTGGTTGGAAATAAAAAAAGCAATACAAGCCGTTAGATCACAAATTTAAAGCAGCGCCATATTGCGGCTCTTGAAACGGATAAAAAAGAAAGATGCCCAGGCTTAGCTTGGTTAAGCCAAAAATGCGTTGCATATTGAGCGGTCTTTTTGCGCGAGGTATTGCTTGGCGGCACTCGATTTTCTCAGCAGCTTTTCCTCCGTGACGTATGGATGTATGGATGGATAGGAGCGCCTCCTTTGAAACGGAGCGGTGGCAACCGCCACCATGCTCAGCCGTCCATTTTTTCCTCTTTTTTGTTTTTTTCTCTGTCTTTTTTATTTTTTTATTTTTTATTTTTTTATTAGTTCTGCATTTTACAGAAAAGTAAAACAGCGACCTGTCATGTTTACAGTGCAAACTGCAGTAATTCCTCAGAGCAGTCCTTCAAAAAAAGATACTGATTGAGACGTGTGATTTTTGTTAGTAAAACTGAATTTAGTGGCCCTGCATGGTTTTGTTAACGTTCGTTCGGCAGTAAAGGATTCGTTTGGTTTATTAGGGTTCAACGTCCCAAAGAGACTCAGGCTATGAGGGACGCCGTAGTGAAGGGCTCCGGAAATTTCGACCACCTGGGGTTCTTTAACGTGCACTGACATCGCACAGTACACGGGTCCCTGGCATTTCGCCTCCATCGAAATTCACCCGCCGCGGCCGGGATCGAACCCGCGCCTTTCGGGCCAGCAGCCGAGTGCCATAACCACTGAGCCACCGAGGCGGGTTCGGCAGCAAAGGAGTATTTCCCTTCTGAGAAGATTACATTTCAAACGGAAACGCTTTCCTCGCCGCTTGATGATGAAAAAGCCTAGGAGCAACGCCAAGGGTTTGAAAGCAGCTGGTGTGCACCAATTAACAGCACATATTTTGAACGGCGAAGGGGAGATTGTGCGAGAAAAACTAGGCACACTGTATACCAAATGCCTAATGACATCGGGCGTACCAGATGCTTGGGAGAAAGCTAACGCCATGATCCCTATGAAAGGAGACGTAAATGATACAAATTACACAGCGATCAGCTTACTGTCCATTGCCTATAAAGTATTTGTGGTTTATGGTGGTTTAAAGTCCCAAAGCACTCAGGCTATGAGGAACGCCGTAGTGAAAGGCTTCAGATATTTCGACCTGAGATTCGAGAAATTTGGGGTTCTTTACTAAGGCAAGGACTAATACAGTCAGGACAACCATAGACCATTCAAATGATGAGGCGGGCTTTCGTAAAGGAGACTCGAGCATAGGACATATTCAGACCATCAATCAAGTGAAAAGAGAAATGTGCAGAGCATAACCAAACACTATATATATAGCCTTCATAAATTACCAGAGAGCATTCGACTCAATCGAAACCTCCGCAGTAATGCAGACACTGCGGAATCAGGGCGTAGAAGAGCCTTATGTAAAATTATATATAAACGAATGCGCAGCTGCCATAGTCCTCCATAAAGCCAATAAAATTCCAACAAGGAAGAGCATAAGGCAGGCAGACACAATCTCGCCAATGCTATTCACCGCCTTTTTACCGGAGGTATGCAGAGGCCTGGATTGCAACAGCTGGGGATAAGATTGAATGAAGAATACCTTAGTAATCTGTGCTTCGTTGATCGCACTGTCTTCCTAAGTCACTCAGGAGATGAACTGCAGAGAACGAGCAAAGAGTTAGACAGGCATGTTAAAAAAAAACACTCGCGAATGCAGTACGACACAGCTACACTCCATCACTGTCGTGCACTTCCTTCAACATAGCTTTGCCTGCATTCGAGTTTGATTCTCACCTGCTGCCACTCTTGCAGGTCAGCTATGACGGTTCTTCGTGCAGTGTCTGTCGGTCTCCTGTCGTAGCTTGCAGATGTCTGGTCCTTTTTCCTGCTGCATTCGACCATCCGCAAAACAATCAGTCCAGATTTAATTTGGGACTAAGTTTTCACATTAAAGAACAACGGTTTGCGACTACAGCACCCCAAAGTACTGCACACAAAAAATTTCCCTTGCCATGTGGCAGATATGAGCGCAGTTTTTTCTTCGGGGTAATGGGCAGTAGGATGATGACTATAGCATGGAATGATGCACATATAAACCCTGTGTAGCATTGTCGGTTTTCTTAATGAATGGTAAAGGTGATGCATATACTATGATCACACAATGTTCTGTACAGAAGCAATTGTCACGTATTCAGGACATGCTCCTACAGCTGCAACAATGGCGCACAGGATGCAGACGAGTTCGCAGGCTGCTGAAAACCTATACAATGCCAAGTATCTCCAAGAAAAGAAAAGGTGCTACATCACACAATGAGAATCCTAATGGTTCTTTTTTCCCCGTCACCAAGTTGCTTCGCGTAGCTGCCAAATGCCCTTTGGACTGCTTGGATAACACAAGGTCCAGTTCTTCAATGTGGTCTTTGAAAGAAGCCACTGTAACTGTGACGTCACATGTTGGCCCCCTGGATGGGCTGCAATAAGGGCATTAGTGAAGGACCTTAGCAGAAAAGTGCTTGCTCTTGCGACATCCAATTTACCACAACACTTCCATCACTCGTCACTGTTTTTGCCGTGGGTCTTGCATTAGCACAGCTCATTAACCACACATATAATCACTTAGTCGATTCATGCTATGCCACAACATAGCATGAATGCAAGACAGGAAAAGCTTGAATGACAAGGCTATGAGGGACGCATCCACGAAATGGCGGCTAAATATCTAAAAGACTTTATCCCAGCCCACGATATTCTAATTATCTGGACCCCAGCCCACTCGGGTCTGGTTGGAAACGAGGCCGCCCACAGGCTCGCCCGCTCCTCTTTACCCCGGGGAGCCGTGGACACCTCATACGAATTGAGCACTAAAGAGGAAACCAATACCTTTAATAGCATCACAGACATTCCGAAAAAGAACAAAAGGATCTATCATCCTCCGGATAGATCGCTTAGCTCGGCTGAGGCCTATGACTGGAGAAGACTCCAAGCTAGAAACTTCGCATCCCCGCTCTGGAGGAGCTGGACAGGAGGTGACACGAGGGAGGATGCGGAGTTGTGCGAGTTCTGCGGGCATACCGCTACACTCGAACACATACTATGGAGATGCCCCAGTGCCCCAGGATACGGCAGAATCAATAATGCAGAGGAATGGGAGACCATAGTCAGAAGTTCCGACCTTAGCATACAACGATACGCTACCCGCCTGGCAGCAGAAGCTGCGCGACTATACCGTTGCTAGTCTTCCAGCTGCGACGCTGCCCCTCCCCGGACGCCTGCGTGCGGACCCGGAGGGGCACGGGTCTTCTTCTGGCGGAAATAAAGTTTCTTCACTCACTGTCATATCTTACTAGTGGCATACCCTGCCAGACTTGCACGTACTCAAGGCGGCAGTTTCTGAATACTTTCCAGTATTATTTAATACTGCACGGTGCTTTAATACACTGGCACGGCTGTACTGTTTTTTCTTTCACATTACTATCGTGCCTGGCGCACGACAGACTGAGTTGCTTATGTACCATAAGAACCAACACAGCACACATTGCTACAAGGCACTGCAAATTGTCAAAACAAGTTAAATTAAGTGTATTTAGCTTCTTTGTGTCTTCTGGCAACTTGAAACATGTATCGCATCAAGAGAAGGCTACAGGGGCTAAATGTCCAACTGTGTCATTCTGTCAAATAGTTCAGCTCCATGACAGTGCACCTGGCCACCTGACACGTTGCTCTCTCTGCGGTAGCTTCAGTCTGTCGCTAGTGTAGCTGGCACCACCTGTGGAAGCTTCTTGTAACAAAACAAGCCTAACCAAGTCGTAATCTAGAAAGCTACTTTTACCTTGATTTTCTAACGTTGAAAGTTGGTAGTTGTGCTGGAAATATGCCTTTAAGAAATCCACTGACAATACGCTATGTTTCAAGAAAAAAACTAACAACTGCAAGCGGGGACTATATTCCGCTGCATAGGACGAGAAGGCGTGTTTCGGCTCCGCACCATCCGCTCCACTGCCAGAAAAATTCATCATGAAGTATAGTTTTGTACCTCAAGCAAGTCCTAAGTCCTCCCACATACCATATTTGATGAAAGCAAGATGGCCAACCACCCGCTTCAAAATATCACAATGATGATGATGATGATGATGATGAAAGCGCGCGGTTTTTTCTTTTATGCTTCCATAATGTGTTAGATGCTTAAAGCCCACACCCATGGCACTTGTCCTGGGGCCTTCAAAGCTCTCCTAGTGTTAGCGTTGCCATCTTCGGTCAACTGATATAGGAGAGAGTCTGCTTGGAGAATTTCACATGAGGCACATGAGGCTTCTGAAGCGAAGCTGAGTTGAGGTGTCACCAGCAGGGCAAGCGACCATGCAAATATCCTGCCAATTACATTGTGCATTCTAGACTGTGCACCTCTCATGTGCACCTAACGGAAGGCATGACGACAACACGAAGGTCCCTGTTGCTAAGCCAATAAACAGGGTCACCTCATAGTTGTGGTTCCCAAGTTTCGCCGCCAGCCCACGGCGACGGCAGCTATGGGCCTGCAATTCGCCAGCTGTTCAAACCACGCTGCGGGCCACTTTCAGACAATGAATGGCGCATCGCTCAACATTTCTTTTTCTTTTTAGAAGCAGTCTCACCGTTCTCATGCCAATTTGCATACCATCGCTTACCACTAGGTTACCATTGTCAGGGTTTCAGCTTTCCACGTTCAAGACATACAGGGTGTTTCACGTAACTTGAACCAAGCATTTAAAAAAAGCGGCAAACCGCAGCCCGCTGAAACCAACGATACATTGTTTGCCATCATGTGGCGCTCCTCATAATATTTTAATTGCGCTTAATTAGTTAATTAACTAAGATGAACTATGCAAATTTTCATATATTCACTTTAGTGCCAAGACTGTTACGTTAGGTTGAAGAGCAGGTTTATAAACAACCGATCCAGTTTATTGCAGCATCGCATCTCCTACGGGGTCATTTTTTCCAGCATCTAAAGAAAGCTCGCGAAATATGAAAAAATACCACGTGACTACGCTTGTGCGCTACCAAATTGCAGCGCTCTCAACGGCGTTTCGAGCAAACCGAGCGTGCCCGCTAACCGTGGCGAAGTGAACGGCCGCCGCTCTTAGCAGCGGCTTGATAGTGCGTCAGCACTTTCCCCAGCGGCGCGGCGGCCGTTCACTTCGCCACGGCATGTGGGACACGCCGGAAAAAAGGACCCCGTAGGAGATGCGATGCTGCAATAAACTGGATCGGTTGTTTATAAACCTGTTCAACAACCTAACGTAACGGTCATGGCACTAAAATGAATATTTGATAATTTGCATAATTCATCTTAGTTAATTAACTAATTAAGCGCAATTAAAAATATTCTGAGGAGCGCCACATGATGGCAAACAATGTATCGTGTGTTTCTGCGGGCTGCGGTTTACCGCTGTTTTTAAATTCTAGGTTCAAGTTGCGTGAAACACCCTGTATATGCCAATTGCAAGCAATGCAATTTTTCAGTGCACATGCAAATAAAGTTGGTTGCACACTATCAAATTGCATTTTAATTCTATGCGAGTGACCAAGTGGTGTACAAACAAATGATAGCAGCAGCAGTTCCTTTTCATACGCCAATGAGCTTCGAGAAGTAATATAGAGGCTTATCAGGGACACGACTGCCACCTTGTGACCTTTCCGGCTCATGAACAAGAAATGGAAGAAGGAATCGAGGTGGTAGGGGAACAAAGGATGAGCAATGAGCATTTTCAGTATGTGAATGGAGCACACTCTACTTCAACAGGTTGTCCCGTCTGCAGGTGGGGGGTGCCAATGGTTCACCCATTTTTATCATCTGTCCCACCTTGAAAAACCGATTGCTTCATCTCAAAGCTTAACACAGTATTCGTAATCCACTTTGAATGAATCTGATAAGCTGTGATCATATCAAGATTTCACTAATTTCTGGTTTGAGATCCACATTACCTGGGGGAGAAATTCATGTAAGCATGTCCCATTCTGTGTCTAGCAGCAAAGCCTTGTACTGCTATCCAAGAAGATAATCCTTTATCATTCAGTTGCTACCCAAGCAATGCAAAATAGTTTCAAATGTCAGTGACATTATCCTGACAATAGATTGACAAAAAGTGCACAAAGTAATGTTGCCGCTTAATCTGTGTCAGCAGTCAGGCAAAACATACGCACACCCTACGCGAAAAAAAAGGGAGCGTTTGCATGTTCTGCAAAGGTGAAGGAAGCGAAAAGAAACTTTCAAAGCAATAGATATCAAAGTGCCAATTTTTTGACAGTGCATTAATACACGCAATTACCACATCAAGCATTTCCATGGCGATAAAATCAACAATCAATCATGTACGAGCAATCACACAGAAACATTAAGGACCTGAAAATGTCATCACGCTGCGCACACACAAAAATGAGAGCGACTTTCAGTGCGCTTCACGATGCCTTCATGACTCCCCTCATAATGCCTTCAGTTTAGAGCCAGTGACACACACCACCGGAGTGAAGTTAATGTGACGTAATTCTGAAACATCATAACGTACCTCGGGCACTGTTGCAGTAACATCCCATTTTGTTGCGCAAAGTTGCATGGCACTTGTTACAGGCAATGGTGAGGCAACATTTTGCATTAGTTGGATAACTCCACCATCGTACCCATCTTCAATTTTAACTAGGATGGTTACTCAGACATTTAGTTTCATTTGCACATGTTAATAAACGTCTCTTACCTTTAGGCTTTCGAAGCAGTCGTTCATACTCAAGAATTAGTGTCCGAGGAAAGGCCCGCAGAATTCTCCAGTAGCACACCATAGACACGTTTCAGCTCACCTAAAGCAGAATGAACAAAATAAACGAGACTAATCACAGTGTCCAACACAGAAAGTCCTATCAACATGCATGAAGAAATCTGCAAAAATGAGAGATGTGCAATCTGCAAAAGTGAGAGACCACAAGATTACTGCATAGTCCCTGCAGTCACAGCAATAGCATGACCCACTAGACATCAAATAGAACAATACTGAGCAGCTCAGAGCCAGTTCAGTTCTTTTCTTGCCCTGCTGTTCAAATAGATAATTGAAATCAGTGGTATCAGTTCCTGATTTCACAGTGAGCAAGTCTGACACATAAACAATGTCACGGCAACCATATGAATTTCTTGTAGTTTTGCCAACTCCAGAAAGATGTCAGCTCTTGTTTCTTTGCAACTGACTGTACGTAGTAAAAGTTTCTTCACATCCTTCTTAATTTTGTGCAGACACTAAAGAAGTGGTTTGATCAGCCAAGCCACACACACACACACACACACACACACACACACACACACACACACACACACACACACACACACACACACACACACACACACACACACACACACACACACACACACATGTAAAAAGGTTATTAAAATGGCATCACTAGCGCGGCACGCCTATGCAGGCAACCATGCCGCACAACAAAATGGAAGTCACATCACATCATGGGCACATGAGCGAGACAATCGTGTCGTCTGACAAACCCAATAATGACCCCAACCTCAGAGCCATGGCGGACGGGACTTTTGTCGGCGCCCTTTCACACATCTATTAGAGAAGCTGGGTGCGCTGCCCTCTACCCACCTCCCTTTGTGCAGCATCTTTTGGGCCCAAAAGCATCCCTCAGTTGAGGGCTTTTACTTTCGAACCTTGCAACAGTATGGCAGCTGGTAGTAACAAGGTTGCCAATCGCCTCCTGACACACACCAAATCGGATTGTGAATAGGATCTATACGGGGCGAATTTGGTTGGTTTGGTTGGTTTATGGGGTTTAACGTCCCAAAGTGACTAAGGCTATGAGAGGCCGTAGTGGAGGGCTCCGGAGATTTCGACCACCTGGTGTTCTTTAACGTGCACTGACATCGCACAGTACACGGGCCTCTGGAATTTCTCCTCCAAAGAAATTCGACGGGGCGAATTTAACAATTCAAAGATTTCATTTCCAACACTGTCAGAGATACATTAGTGCGATCTGCGCAGGTGAATTGCTCAGGAAGGTGGACACCATGCATGCTACAGAGCTCAATAATTAGACGATTTCTTAACTAGAATCAAACTTTTTATTCTTGATTTCATGGGGCATGACCACATTACGAAAATGAAGGCCACCAACATTGATGGCGAGCGCAGATCCCCAACCTTCTTTATCGGCAATGTGGCTCCAATTATCGAACACTGAGTTGCCCCCACCCCCGCACCACACACCCACAAAATGGTCTCGCTTGCATTTCTCACACCACAGAGACAAGACGCCATTTGAGCATTTTATCACAGGAGGGCTCCGGAAATTTCGACCACCTGGGGTTCTTTAACGTGCCTTGACATCGCGCAGTACTCGGGCCTCGCATTTCTCCAAAGAAATTCAGCCGTCGCGGCCGGGATCGAGAAGAGAATAGGAAGGAAGCATGTCGCATTTGCATCTCAGCACTCATGGAAAGTAAGTTTTACAAAACAGAAATTCTGAGTTTCCAGACAGAGATTCACGACACAATAATAATTGGGGACCAAAATGTTCAGAAAAATTGCAACACTAGTCATAGTCCGCCACATTCCAGGCCCCCGATTCAAAATTTACAACAGAAAATACAACAGCATTTTAAGGCGGAAGCCTTTAATGTCTTATCGTTGTAAGCAGCAGTTGTCGACAGAAATGTCACGCTTTTCAGTTGGTCGAAACGGTCGTGACGTCACAGTGCGCGAATTTCAAATGGGGCCAATTGTACTTTGGCTAGCAACCATGCAACCAATTGAAGGGATCGTATATAGTGATGCTCCAAGTAAGTGGGACTGAGCTTAGCTAATTGCTTAATTACCCAATTAGCCTAATTTACTTTACTAGTCAGGCCATATAAATAAATAAAACAGACTAGGAAATTGGTCGAGCTCGGGAATTGAACCCCGGTCTTCGGCGTGCGAGACGAGCATGCTATCCACTCCGCCATGCAAGCTCGATGGTTTGAAATGAACAAAGGCGCGTCTAGTGAATACGGTGTCTTCACTCATTCCCATCCTCCTCCCTTCCCTTCCGGCGAGGTTTAGGTGTCCGCCGAGATATGCGAGACAGATACATTTCCTTTCCTCAAAAACCAATTTACCGATGAGCAAGGCGTAGAACCGAATGGGCAGTGGCGTTCTATGGACTCCCCGGCAGCGTTGCAAGACGCTGTCGCGTTCCACTCTAGAGGCGAAGCTTAACATCTTAACCACACATCAGTGAGCACACTTTACGTCAAAAAAGTGCCCCCTGAATTTTGACGGGTGTCCACCGAGATATGTGACACAGTTACTGCGTAATTTCCCTTCCTCAAATACAATTTTCATTTTCTTCATTACGGGCCCTCTTTGTCTTCTTTCACTCCCACTTCCTCCCTTCCTCTACGGTGCGGTTCAGGTGATCACCGAGATGACAGAGAATTACTGCGCCATTTCCTTTCCTCAAAAAGCGTTGCGTTCAAAGGGCAAGGCATCGCGCCGAACGAGTGGTGGCGTTCCGTGGACTCCCTGGCAGCGCTACAACACGCTGTCGCGTTCCACTCCTAAAGGCGAAGCTTAAGCGTCATTAATTAGCAGTTAATCAGCATTCAGGCATTAATCAATAATTAACCATTAATTAGTGATTTGTCATCTCTTAGTACTTAGTACTCAGTTATATGTGACGCCACCAGTGCCTCAGAAGCAGCGAAAGTGGTGCGGAAAACGCTTTCGCCTCTACGCACTTTAGACAGTCAAAGTGCACCCTGAGTTTTCTGCTCCATTTTGACAATGGCACAATTTTTTATTCCATTGAAGGTACAGCCCAAGAAGGCAAAGACTCACGGTTGAAAAGCACGCTTCTTGAAGCTAAGAAACTGGCAACGGACAACTAATGCCCATTCCAAGAGCTCACTTCAATGCGCTGAACATCAACAGTTAATAAAGTGCTGTGGAGTCTGAGGCGCAACTTACATAGTACAACTCCTGAAATTAAAAACTTGGCTTATAGAACACTGGTCAGACCTATAATTGAATACGCTAAAATTGTCTGGGATCCTCACACGCAAAAAAACTGTAACAAACTAGAAAGGATTCAGAGGTTAGCCTCTCGATTCATATTTAATAAATATCGCCGAGTTCACTCCCCCTCAGAGCTGTGTCACCTTGCAGACCTTCCCAAGTTAGAATTAAGGACCAAATTCGACAGGCTCAAGTTTCTATTCCTTATTATCAGTAACGCAATTAAAATCAATAGGACCGATTATTTCGACATTCGTTCTAATGAATCATCTAGACATCGCCATAGCATGTATATTCCGCCTCCAGTAACTCGTAACGATGCATTTAAATATAGTTTCTTCCCCAGAGCAATAAAAGAATGGAACATGCTTCCCGATTCCGTAGTTCAATCTTCGCTCAGTGCATTTTTGGTTAATTTAGACTCTTCTATTTATTCCGGGAGCGCGGTGTGCTAACATGACTGAGTTAAGTCCGTGTATTGTGTTTCGTGTCTTTATATAGTGTTTTACTGTGTAGATGCTCTTGAGTGTGCGTGATTATGTTTTTTGTTGCTCTCTTCTACAATGTAATAGGGCACTGTGTATACTTCTTTCGTCCTCTTTAATGACTTGTTACGTGTACAATGCGCTTGATGACAGATTTGTTGGTATTTTTGCTGTCTTTTTTTTCCCTACCACTCCTGTAATGACCCTTCAAAGGGTTAACAGTATCAATAAACAAACAAACAAACAAACAGTTCGACCCCATGGGACAGGTCTTTTATAGCGCGCAGGCTCCTTCTAGCGAAGAATAATATGAGGGTAAAATACGGCAAGAACATGGGAGCGAGACGGTCATAGGAGCTCGGAATGCAGGTCAGCCAATGACGTGCAAGCAGATTTTTTTTTAAGGCTGCAATAGGGGGAGTACAAAACGAACACCTCTAAGAGCGGTACAGTAACGGTGAAACTTTTAAATGGCCTCGACATAAGGCCTTAAAGGGACAACTTTGGGGGTCGAGTCAGGTCGCGTGCCAATTTGCCTTTCCCTGCGGCGCTTGAATTGAAGGCGTTGAATAGCGCTGCCACAAGACTTGCCGGCTCTGCTGTGAAACAAGAATTCTGCGACAGACAGCCTTATATCATCCCTAACTGTGGTTCAGGAGCAATTAAACGCCGTTCGAACTGCGCTCCACTCAGGTAAATAAAATTCCGGTTGCCTGGGGCTGCCCACAGACCTCTACATAGAAGAGCATTCATACAACATGTCCTACAAAAAAATTAGGGATTTAAAAAAAAACTGAGCCAATCCTTACGCGCTTCCATCTACAGATTACAGTTCGAATGATCACCCGTCTCCACAGTGTTAGCACCTAAGACTAGTGGAAAACCTCAGACTGCATTTACATTCACGAAAAGCAGGGCTGTGTTGGAATACGAGTTTATCTTCTGAATTCAACAGATGTGACAGCGCCTGCTGACAAGTTATATTCTTTAAAGGGCAGCTGAAACAGTTTTTTGAGAATTCGAGATTATTCAAGAATTCGAATCTATCAAGCTTCTAGATAAACCATGCAAAGTATTTTTGCACTAGCATTTAAAATGGTGGCATAATCATCGATTAAATCCGCGACGATGTTCAGGCTTCTCCTCACTACGCTGGAGGAGTGCGAGGAAACTCGGCAGTGACGTCATTATCGCCGAAACTTCAGATGCCCGCTGCTTACGCATGCATGCTGCTGTGCGTCGTCAGAAGGCGCCAAACAATGCATTGTGAGCTTCACCTTCGATGGCGTCGGTTTTCTTCCATGAAATAACCCTTCGCTGGAAACGTAGTACCGTCATACGTGACGTCATTATCGGGGCCTCTGCTCGTCGCTGTGCACTTCAGAGAAGCCTGAACGCCGACGACGACTTTACTCAGCGATTACGCCACCATTTAAAATGCTAGAGCGAAACAGTTTCGCAGGCTTTACCAGCAGATTTCGCACATTCAGCAACTTTAAACTCATGGAATTCTAAAACCGCTTCAGTTGCCCTTTAATTAAAAAGGTCTATATCTATATCTATCGTGTTCCAAGAAGTCATAAAAATGAAAATATCAAGGTTATATGCGAAATTCATGTGAACTCTCTCACTAAGGACGCCCCGATAGTGGCGGGGCCCGCTAGACTCACCTGCCACTGTAGCCGTCGCGCCGAAAGTGGCGGTAATGGTCACGCCCTCCGGAGGTTGCACAGGGAAGGCAGTGGAGGGCTCCGCCGCATTGCGCACCACTTCCCGACGACGGTCAGTCACGGGTGTGTGCATCAAGAGCAGGTCGGAACCCCTGCATTTCAACCCAAGTCACGTGACCTCGTGCCGTCATCATAATCAGTCCACCGGACTGCGAACAAATTGCTTAATGCGGCAGGTGGCAGTTAACATGCATATCGCGAGGGGCTGCTCGAGAGGAGCAGCCTGGGTCTTCACAAGCTCAACCGATCGCAGGGACCTATGGATGTAAAGTACGGAATGACCAGTTTCGTATATATGGGCGTTAACCATTAACGATATCCAGCTCCGCCTTAAGGGTATGGCGCGCTTACGCACTACGTCACGGGCGCCGTCGTGGATCGGAACCAGCGCCAGACCCCGCTTCGATATCCTAGATTACACCCTAGCCGCTGTGATGCGGAAGCATATAGCGTGCCGGTGGCCTTTCATCGTTCGGCGACTCTTCACGAGGCGAGGGGGGAGTTCAACAATGTATCTTTATGTTTTAATGCATGAAACTGTTTCCAAAAACATGCATCCTGTGCACCACAAGGGTAGGAGGACAACCAGGGCACTGGCTCTCAATCGGAGACATAAGCAACCAACAGGTGTCGTCTACTTCAAATGCGGCTGAGTATCCAGCTCCCGACAGAGCATTTGCAGTCACAGAGATTAGGGGAACACAGGCTACAGTCCTTCATCGAAATTCAGCCGCCGCGGCTAATCCTCTCATTTCATGATCTAATCACTCCTTGAACTAAGGAAATTTCAGCTCCCGCACAAAATCTCATTAAAGAGAAGGAAATCACCTTAAGGAGACTTCAAACTCCTTCCGTAACCCGGTAGTTTTCTTCCATATGTTCCCAAATCAATTTTCTCCCCAATGCACCCTCTGCGATGAGAGAGCTCCCCTCATCTTATACTCTGGGGATACAAGCAGAACCCACTCTCCCCCCTCTTCAGAATTAGGAGAAATCCTGCTTCCAGACGACTGGGAGACCCTGCTGCGCAGCTTGGATCCGGACACACAAGACCGGATCCTAAAGTGCGCCTATGAGGCTGCCAGTAGGCTTGACCAGCTGGCCATCTAGTAGGGCAATAACTATCCCGACTATAAATAAAGGTCTCTTCTCTCCTTTCTCTTCCGTATCGTGGAGCGTTACCAGTCTAATCCTCTCTCGGCGAAAATCCGTGGCCTGTATGCCAGCACAGGCGATGATGCGATGCTATGCTATAAATCTACTTTAGCTGTATAGGTTAGATATTCACTTTTATACTGGTCACCACCTCCCAATGTAGTCTTTGAATTTCATTTGTCCTCGATTTGTTGTTCCGCCACTGCTCGAGCTTCTTGCGAGTGCAGGCTTCTGAGGACGGGGGGAGGGGAGGGGGGGATGCATGAGGGTCATCCTGAGAATAAATCTTCCGGCCCCGGAGGGCGCTCCAGATACACCCACGCATGCACGGACACCGCTGCTTTGTGGCCGAAAGAGGACTTTTAACGCAGTAGAACAGAAAAATATATGATGGCACAAGCTCCCCCTCTCATGCAGAGTTGTCCATCGACACCGAACAATTCTGGACAAAAGCATTTAAGAACGGGAAAATGAGTTTTGGAGCGCAATTTTTTCATACATTGTAAGTTTTCACTACAATGAATTAACTACTCCCTTGTCGGCAGTCTCGCATTTTTTTTTGCTATTAACAGTTTCTGCTATCGTCAAAAGAGTTTCCCATTGGTTTTGTATTGCAGCCTTAACTGCTCGATGCCAGCGATGGAAACGCTTTAAAAGAAAGATTTTGCTACGTATTCGAAGAATGCACCCGTATACCAAGAATATTTCTATACCAGTGCCTTACAGTTTTCCGATGTTAAAAATTTCTGTCCAAGAATTTTCGACATGGAAGCGACGAGGGCGCACGCTAGCTGGATATTGAAGCGGCGGTTCCGATCTACGTACGGCGCACGTAAGGTAGGAGTGAGGGTACAGAGAGATTTGCGCAAAGGATGTAAGGGCAGGAATGCTCTGTTAGGCGGCCGAAAACGCATTTCTACCCCTGCAAAATTTCGCTCGCCACAGTACCTACTAAAATGGCTGACTACATGTTTGGTTAGATTTATGGAGTAACGTCCCAAAGCGACTGGGCATGTGAAGGACTCCATAGTAGAACCCTCCAGATAGGAGGTCTAGCTCACCTTAGGAAAATACTCTGATGAAAATATGATCGATTTACGCAGTTCGGCCAAATGCGAATTAGTTATGCTAGCCGGTCAGTTTTAAGGCGAAAGCCTTTAATGGCTCACCATTCCGTCCGTCAGCCACACTACAGGTGTCAGTCATCCCGATTACGTCATCAGTGATGTAATACGTCGTAACCAGAAATCACTGAATTCATTGCTGTATTGTAGTCGAAATCATTAATTACTAATTAGACATTAATTAGTACTTTATCTAGTATTTAATTACTTATTAGTAATTAGACATGTATTAGTAATAAGTAACTAGTTAGTCTTTGATAATATTTAATTAGTAATTCGTGGTTCACTAGTATTCAGTAATTAGCAATGCAGTAATCAGTCAGTAACTGGTAGTTGGATCATCATATCTTTGGTGGCGCTCGCGCCGCTCCTTACTGCGCATGCGCTTGGCGCCTTGGCGGCGCCACCGTCGCGTGGCACTGACATTTCAGCCAACCGAGTCAGACGTCTCCTCTCATTCGTAAACAGCATTCAATCAGCAACAAAAGCAGCCAAAGTGGCGCACAAAGGCTCTCGCCTCCCGCAATTTAGATCGTCAAAGTGCCCTCTGAATTTTTCACTTCTGTTCCAGTGTTCAGATCCAGCGTTCACGGAACGGAGTTGTTCGGATAGCGATAAGGGGTTAATGTCCGTATATGCGGAACTGGTCATTCTACTATAATCATAGATCCCTGTTAGTCCGCCTACCACTCCTCGCGCAGTGATGCAGCGGTAAGCGATCCGCCACTGCTCTTCTATGGCAACTGCTGCCATCGGCGGTACTTGGGTTGTCTGGATTCGGCTGAGATCCAGGTTGTTCTTCCAGAGCAGCCTCTCATTATTAAGTGAGCGGCCGCCTCACGCGGTGGTCAGGCTGCTCACCTGCCTGCCACAAAAAAAGACTTCAGACAAGCAGGCAGACGGGCCGACAAACACACAACGGCTAAATTCTGGGTACGGCCACTATAAATGCTAGCGCACTATAAAACTCAGGCTTTACAATACCGGAACCACCCTTCACCGTTGGTGCTTTCGGGAGCAGTCCCTATCTTCCACATCGACACACAGTCAAAGCTGCCGCATGGCATAATAGGGATGAGCATGACGCATACTCACTCGTCTCGACCTCCGTAAAAAAGAGACCATTGGCCAAGCTCTGCCAGATGCTTTCTTCTGTCAGTAATGCCAGTCCATAACCACTGCACGATCGACTGCATTACGTTCATATCCCTCGCTGTGTGCAGGTGATCTTGAAGTATTACTCTCCGCATCTCCTGAGCGGTCAGAGTATTGAAATCGTCGTCGTTATTCGACATCTGGGCAAAAGGAAAAAACAAATCTGGCTTCTTCATCTCAAAGGCACGATTATGTCGAAGGAGTAAATCGTCAGCTACATGTGGCGTCTACTGTCCCGCGGATGCAGTGGAGGAGCGGATAATTCGTGGACGGCATTGCCGTCTGCGAGCCACTCTGCTCAAATTAGAACAAAAGTTGCAATTTGGTACAAAACAGCACTGGTGTGGCGTGAAATCCGAATTCGCTGGTTTTCCGACCAGGTCCTCAGTACTTCCAGGTTTCGTGGTGGGCCCAGTGTCCATCCCCCGAAAAAAAAATAAGCTAGGCATAGGGGGAGACAGGTCGACTGGTCCAACGGACCCCGTAAGAATAGCTGGATCGTTGAAACTCTGCACGGAGAATGTGGCGTCGCGTACATCTCGGGCTAGTTGAGAGAAAACTGTCGCCAACCAATATTTCAACTTTTCCCAACCTTTCGGGACCAACTCGGTCCCTTCTTCAGGGGCGACTAAAGTGTGCCAGCAGCAGCGGGGTGCTGCCTCCTCTCTCCCTTTGTCAGCACGTGGTGCACTCCGCTAACGTACGCAGAGGGGAGCGTTCCTGGAGTTCTATTCATCGCCGCCTTTGTGAGCCGGATGTGCCATGACTCCACATGTCACCTCTTGAACAGGTTTGGCTCCACGGGACGCTCACCTCCTCGAAGACAATTGGGTGGTCGGCGCGCTCGTAGTGTTCTGCGAGGGGGTTGGATTTCGAATTCATTCCGAACATTTACCATGACCAAAAGACCTTGTCGTTTACAAAATCCGGTGCTCCAAGTGCCCGGCTTCAAAAGTCGGCGAAACAAAAAAAAACCTCCATCAAAGAATAATGCAACACAAAAATGACATCCGGCTAATGAATTCGGAATCCAACCCCCTCGCCGAACACTGCGAGCGCGCCGACCTCCCAACAGCCTTCGAGGAGGTCAGCGTCTTGGCCGGCTCAGATGACGTTTGCGCTCAGATCCCGAGCTCGTTAGTAATCGTCCTCGCGCGCAGGAGCCCTCAGGTTCATCAATCATAAGAGACTGACGCGTACCGGAGAGTAAAGCATAAGGCATACAGTGCATATATAGTGATTCCCGCATGTGTCCATCTTGCTCCACATCATCTTTCCATTAATCAGGTTGCGTCCAGCAATGAACAACGGACTATTACGCTGATCTCCACTGAGCAGTGCATGAAAGGATACGCGGTCGCCAGCCATTGCACATTTCCTACTCTCATACCTAGTCTGAGTGAGATCCATTTCCTAGTCTTATTTCTTATTCTCTAGTTTCCTAGCCTTTCCTAGTCACATAGTTATCCAGGATGTCCTCATGCTAAGGGGTATGTGAGCGATTATGTGAGCACGTGTTCATTGTGTTCATTCTACAACATTGGGTTTCCTAAAACGAAAACTCAGTTCCGCTCCCTCTAGTATTAGGCTTTTCGCATATAACACTTTTCTTCGGACGAAGCTCGTATACGCATCTATCATTTGGGATCCGCATACGAAAAAGAACATTAACTCCCTTGAAATCATTCAAAGGAAAGCAGTCAGGTTTATTTTCCACAAATACATCAGAGTTGATTCTCCCACAAAGCTAATGGCAGAAAAAAATATCCCACTTCCTTCAGACCGCCGCAAAATAAACCGAATTTTGTTCCTCCGTAAGATTCTTTCACGCGAGGTAAACATTCCAATACCTAACTATGTTCAACCTTCTACCACCAGACGTACACGACACACTAAGGAACACACACTGCAGCTTATCTTTGCACGAACAAATTCATTTAAGTATAGCTTCTTCCCCCGAACCATCTCCGATTGGAACATGCTCCCAGAATCCCGTTTTCAAAGTAGCAATTTTAGCAACGCATTGGAAGAACATTTCCTTGGTTAAGTTGTCTCATTTTGTATTTTTTAATGCTGTTGTTTTTATCTTCCCTTTGTTATCGCCGAATGACGATGTGTGTTGTTTTTTCGTTTCTTTTCTGTGTTGTTAGGTTGTTTACCCCTCCTGCTTGGGCCACATAGGCCTGCAGTATTTTTAAATAAATAAATAAATAAATAAATAGCGGGGAAGCCGACGGCACAGATGTCGCTTTCACTTTGTTAGCGCAATGAATACCAGAATGTGCCGAAGGCCAAAGATACCGAAGAAGTGCCTTATATTTACGTTGTTTCTTAAGCCTCGGAAATATTACCTTCACGCAGAGCAGTAACCAACCTGGATAATGCTGTTCAGCACCATCATAGCGGTGTATTCCCCCTTCCGCCTGTATAAAGTCGTCGAGGTCCACCAGAGCCCTGTTTGAGAGAGAAAAAAAAAACGAATTGTGGGTCAGATAGGGATCGACGCAACGGCAAAGGCGTATTAAGAAATCACGCCTGCGAAACGGGATGCTGCTTTTCATTCTGCAGATTGTGCTCATTGGAGGTAGCGCCAGTATAATGAGCCATCGAAAAGCGTCTGTGAGGCTTTGTCGTCACATCATTTTACTGCAAGCAGTATAGAGCTGACAAATATTCGATTCAGGCACGCACGCTAAACAAAAGGTGTAACAGCTTTAGAATGCAGTTCACATCGATTTACCCTTAAAGCCCTTGTATTCTGTAGAAGCTGTCTTTTCGTTTTGTCTCCATGCCCTTATCCTTGTGATAGAGCTGGTCGATTTGCGTTGCTAGGCACAATGCGAACTATATGCGCTAGCAGGCCTGTTTTCACTTCGATCTGGGTGTTCAGATCCATTGTTTACGGATTGGAGTTGTATGGTCAGCGATAACGGGTTAATGTCCGCTTATGCGGAATTGGCCATTATCTACATTCGTAGATCCCTGGGAGTCTTCGTACCATTCCTGGTGGAGTGGTGCCACGGTCAAGCGATGCACCACTGCCCTTCTATGGCAGGTGCTGGCATCGTTGGGACTTGGATCGCTTGGGTTTGGTTGCGTTCCAGGTTGCTCACCCAGAGCAGCCTCTCCCGATTAATCGAGCTTCCGCCTCTCACAGTGGCCAGGCTGCTCACTTGCCTGCCACAAACTGGCTTAAAGGACAACTGCAGCACTTCTCTGAGAATTTCGCGATATTCAAAGATTCAAATCTATATAGACTGTAGGTAAAGTGTGCCAAATATTTTTGCACTAGCATTTAAAATAGTGACGTAATCGACGATTGAATTTTGCGCTTCTTATCAAAGCACCAAAGCGGTGCAGAGAAATTCAGCGTGACGTCTCGGAAGGCATGAATTCAAATTACCACTGTCATCAGCCACACCCTGCCCCGACTTCTTAGACGCTGCCAAACACCTCTTGGCAGGGTTTTCCTTCTGTGGCGTTGGTTTTTTTTCCTTCAAAGCAGGAGTTTGTGCGTTGGAAATGTGCCGATACCTTCGATGACGTCATCATGCACCCCCCCACTTGGCGATTTGCGCTGCGGAGAAGCTTGAAGAGCGTCCGGATTTTAATCGGCGATTACTTCACAATATCAAGTGCCAGCCCAAAAAGACTTCGCATGCTTTACCTGCAAGTTTCACTCATTCGACCCTGTTAAGCTCGTTGATTTCTAAAACCTATGCAGTTTCCCTTTAAGGGAAACAGACAGGCGGACAGACAGACACACAACGGCTAAATGTGGGGAATGGCCATCATAAGTGCTAGAGCACTAAACAGAACTGCAGGGGCCGCTTTGACGATCTAAAGTGCGCGAGGCGAAAGCCTTTACACGCAACTTTGGCCACACGGCCGTTGGGACACACGAGGCGGCTATGGGGCAACTTGGTTTGGCTAGCCATGACTAATTTGGTCATGCTAGCTAGTCATGATTGGTCAATGACGAACTAGTCATTGACTCGTTAATGACTGGCTAGTCATGGCTAACCAGTCATGACAAACCAGTCATGCCTAGGCATGACTAACCAGTCATAACTAGTCATCACTGGTTAATAGCTAGTAATGATTGATTGATTGATTAAAAACATCTTTATTTGTTCAGTATTCTCAGTAATGACTAATCAGTCATTAGTCATGGTTACCCATGATTAATGACTAATAACTAACCAGTCATGGTTAGTCATGACTGGTTAATGGCTAACTAGACATGACTAACCAATCATAACTAGTCATGAGTGATTAATGACTAGTTCAAATGCCAAATGAGTAAATGGCTTCAAATGCCAATTGCCTTTTTTTAAGCAGTGAGGGCGAAACGCGGACACATCTGCCGACATGGCTGCCGACACGGCTGCTAAAGACAGTTAAAGGCTTTCGCCTTAAAACTCCGCAACTTACACTACCGGAACCGCGATACGCCGCCGGCTCTTTCGGAAGCAGCCCTTATCTTCGGCACTGACAACAGTAAAAGCTGCCATATGGCATAGAAGGGTGAGCTTGATGAATACTCACTCGTCTTGACCTCCGGCAAAAAGAGACCGGAGGCAAAGCTCTGCCAGATGCTTTCTTCTGTCAGTAATGCCAGCCCATAAGCACTGCAGGATCGACTGCATTACGTTCGTATCCCTCGCTGTGTGCAGGTGATCTTGAAGTATTACTCTCCGCATCTCCTGAGCGGTCAGAGTATTGAAATCGTCGTCGTCATTCGACACCTGGGCAAAGAGGAGAAAAGCTGGCTTCTTCATCTAAACGGCACAGTTATGTCGAAAGAGAAAGCCGTCAGCTACATGAGGCGTCTACTGTCTGGCGGGTGAAGTGAAGGAGTGAATAATTCGTGCAAGGCATTGCCGCCTGCGATCAACTCTGCCCCCTCCGCAACAAAAATGGTGATTTGGTACAAAGCAGGACTCGTGTGGCATGAAATACGAAATCGTTGGTTTTTAGGACAAAGTCCTCAGCAAAAGGGAACTGTTTTCGCTGCGGAAATGCAGGAAAAAAAGATTGCCATTGGTCCAGAAGTTTTCATGCACTGACAAAATGAAATCCTCGGGAAGTTAAGCGTCCCTTCATATAAACGTTCCCAGTAGGCACGTTTCTCAGGGGGTATGATCACTGCTATAAAGGTGGGATTCCATTTTGCCACACAAAATGTTTTCATAACTCATTCATTCATACCTAGAACTTGTGTTAGCTGGAATCGCCTCCCACTTGAAATCGCTTTCATAACAGATACTAAATGACGCTTTTAATAATCCCATTTTTTTTCTGAATGTGCATATGATTTTTACTGTCTAAACTCTGCTCTTACTGTATCAACAAATTGTTTTAATGCATCCCCGCTGCAAATATAAACGTCATTTTCTTCCTTGTGTTTTTCGCCTATTTCTGCGTACTTGTACTTTCCTTTCTCTTTTAGTTGTTTATATTGTATTTTTATATGTATCCCCACTATTCTCTGTAATGCCCTCAGGCCATGACTGAGGGTACAAAAATGAATTCCTGGGGAAATCAACTTCAGAAAAAAAGCCACTCCACGGGTGGCTAAGGAGTCATGATCACTTTTGGCTCAATCTGGTAAAGAATATTTGCTGGGGAGTTTGTAGCAAGCGAAGTCACTAGAAATAGAACTGGTTATGTTGGTTCTAGAGCTAATCCTCCGCAGGAGGCTTGCTTACAAGACAAACTCCAGGTGCAGTCCCTGAAGCTTCTATGCTCGGATTTCGTCGATTACGATTGTCCTTCGGCCGCACTGTTCGCCCGCTGCCGTCTGCCAGGGCCCATCCGGTCCCTCTGCCCTGCCCGATGAGGTTCTTACCTGATCTAGTTCTAAAGTACCTAGCTGCATCTTCAGCGAAAGCATTGTCGCCTTCTTAACGGCAAGGTGGTGGTAGGCGCCGATGCATGCGTCGTCATAAAGGTTCTCCTTGAGCACTTTTCCGCACAGCCTCCCTAGGCTGTCAATCTGCGTCATCAGAAGGAAGCGCGGCACAATGAAAACAACGCAGATCAGGAGTTCCCTGAACGATGCGAAACGTGTGCTAAAATCAAGTTCAGAAAAAAAGCCACTCCAAGGGTGGCTAAGGAGTCACGATAACTTTTGGCTCGATCTGGTAAGGAATATTTGCTGCTGCTCATTAAAATTAAAAAATTACGAGGAACTTTAGCGGCTAAAGTGGTGAAAGGCACAATCCTGAGTGTTGCACTCTGCTACGCGATTGTTCACTTCACATTCTGCACGTGCATTAATTAACTGCCAATTAATAACGCTTCATCTTTGCCTTTAGGAGTGGATCGCGACAGCGTGTTGTAGCGCCGCTCGCGATGAGAGCAACGCTTTTTGAGGAAAGGAAATGGCCCTGTAATTCTCTGTCACCTCGGTGGACACCTGAACCGCACCGTACAGGAAGGGAAGAAGTGGAGTGAAAGAAGAGGGAGAAAGAGGGGCCCTAATGAGAGAAAATGCAAATTGTATTTGAAGAAAGCAAATTACGCAGTAACTGTCTCGCATATATCGGGGGACACCAGTCGAAAATTGTATTTGAGGAAAGGAAATTACGCAGTAACTGTCTCACATATTTCGGAGAACACCGGTCAAAATTCGCGCGCAGTGACGTCACGACCATTCCGACCAATCTGAAACGCGGACAAATTTGCTAACACGTCTTGGTCACGACGCTATGAGCCATTGAAGGCTTTCGCCTTAAAACAGATACTGCGGGACCTTGGCCTCGAACCGAGGGAAGGCAAGCAGCAGAAATACGTACCTATACCAGACAGCATCAACAGAAAGCTCAGGGTCTTACCGATCCCGAAGAACGTGAACCCCGAGCACAACAGGGAGCGGAGGTTGGCGAGGGCCAGGGCTCTCGTGGACCTCCACGCCAGAGAAGAAGGCGCCGCCTACGTGGACGCGGCAGAGTATCAAGGGAGCACCGACGCATACGCGGCGGTGGTTGTCGGGGCATCGACGGGTGCAACGAAGACCGCGGTGAGCGTCCGGACTCGAGAAGCGCACCGGGCGGAGGAGGTGGCCATCGCCTTGGCCGTTTCCGACCCCGGATGTACTACAGTGTTGTGTGACTCTAGAACGGCAGTGAAGAACTACGCCAAGGGTAGGGTATGTAGTGAGGCCGCGCGCATACTGCGCAAGGCCGAAGACATCGGACGCAACAGTCCTGTGGTGATCAAGTGGTTTCCGGCCCGCCTGGGCAGTGACGTGTCGGAACGCGGAAACGTGAACCACAACGAGACGGCCAACTCGGCCGCGCGAGGACTAACCAACCGCGCGGCTGAAAGCACGGCCGACTCGGAGTCCTGGTCGTGGCGCAGTGCCAAGGACAAGATGACCACCTTCAACGAAATAGTGAAATGGTACAGACTGAACAGACAGACTATGCCGCCACCTCACCCGGGGCTTACCCGGAAGGAGGCAGTGTTATACAGACAGTTACAGACGGGGTCCCTGCTCACCCCGGTGCTAGCTAAGCACGTGTGTCCGAGTGTGCACGCGAGCGACATATGCAGACTGTGCGCGAAGGAGAGAGCCACCGCGGCTCACATCCTTTGGGACTGTAGCGTAAATCCGCGCGAAGCCAGCGAGAAGACGACGATCCCGCCGCAGCTAGAGGCTAGAGGACGCGACACATTATTGTTACTTTACAAAGCTTATGTAAGACCTATACTTGAATTTGGTTGCGTTTTGTTCTCTGGTAGCGCAAATTACAAGGTCCAACCCTTAATCTTACTGGAAAGGCGTGCTCTACGTCTCTGCCTTGGTCTGCCAAAATCAGTTTCAAACGCTCTGCTTTATCTCGAAGCCAGTATGCCCGATTTAATTTCCCGCTTTCAAATACTCACGGTGCGAACTTTCCTCAGGTCGTTGGACCCGATGACTAATGTCAGTACTCCTATTTTTGTGTCTCAGCAGGCCTTATTTTTTTACCATCATTGGCCACGATATAAAATGCCACAAACTACCTTAACGCAGAAACTTTTCACCCCGATTGGTGTTGATCTCAGTTCCTTGCAGTGGGTTGACGACACGCCGGCAGCAGTGGAATTCCATTTTGACCACATCTTCCCATCTCATGCGAAACAAATGCCCACAAACATTTTAAACGGCATTCTTTCTGGTCATATAGCGCAATTCCCCCATCATGTGGTGCTTTCTACTGATGCCTCCGTCAGCGGCCAAAAAGCTGCAGTTGGCATCTTTTCGCAGGATTTGGCATGGAGCTATTCTGTCCGCATCCCAGATTATATCCCCATATTCTTTGCGGAATTTTTGGCTCTTGGAATGGCCCTGCACAAAATTCCGTGTCATGTATCTCACGTGATCATCCTGGCTGATTGCTTGTCAGTTTTAGTATCCCTTGAAACTTCCCAAAAATATTTTTTGTGCCGCTTCCTGCGATTTTTTGTCCCGTCCACTTTAAAGGAGGTCCGTTTTGTCTGGATTCCTGGTCATGCAGGCATTCATTCCAACGAGGTGGCTGATTATTTAGCAAGGTCAGCTCTTGACGGGCCAGTAACGCATCCCGTCCCGAATTTCAGTCTGCTGGCGTTCTCCAGGTTTCAGCGGTTCCAACACATATCAGCCAGGTTACGCGATCCCCTACTAAATACTGCTGATTATCAGCACTTAGCCTATAAATGGAACGTCCGTTCGTGTAACACCAGGCAGTGTGAGGTATCAATGACGCGACTGCGGTGCAGGATTCCCAGTTTAAATTTATACCTATGCAGATGTGGCTGGTCTCCAACAAACCTATGTGACTCATGCGGGGTCGTTGAATCTGTGGACCATTTCCTGCTCTACTGTCCAAAGTTCGCACTTCAGAGAAAGATTTACCTGGAGGTCCCTCTCTCCAGGTTAGGGCTCCCGTTATCTATGCCAGTGTTGTTATCGTTCGGAGCGAGCGCCAAAGGATTTGCTTTGTGTGATATACAAATATCCCTCGCCGCCCCGCTCTGAGTCACGCGACGAAGCGCCGCCGCCGGGCGTGGGGAGAGGGGGGCCACGCGGCCACTCTCCTCACCCCCCAGCTTGGACGTGACGTCACGCCTACGCTCTGGCGTCTTAGGAACGGGGTGAACGACCCCTCTTGGTTGCAACCGGTTGCTCAAGGGGGTGCAATGTCGTAGGGGTTTAAGGAGAGCTCACGCGGGAACAAAGGCTGTCTAGTCTCTCCTCTCGCGGCGGTGACTGCCCGATTGCCCCGCCGACCCCGTCTCCTGCCCGCGCCCTCCCGCATTATTCAACGCCGGTCGACGACGACCTGGGAAGCTGCTGAACCATCTATTATCGGATAGAATATTCTTCCGCAGTGTGCTTTGCCTTGCGCTAGGTAAATAAACGGTTTCCTAGCGTACTCTGTTCGTTGCCTACTTCGTCCGAACCCGCCGTGGCTGTGACTTTGCTCCACGGGTTGGGGACACGAGAACGCCCGCGCATAGCTGACACGGAAGCTCGCCCTCCCGGCCGGCTGCTCGCGGGTGACCCCATATCTTGGCACCCGAACGTGGGGCGAACTAGGCATTGAGCAGTGTACTTTGTTGGAGCGAACGACTGTCGACGCGCTAACAAAGGATGGCAGCTGATAGGCCTGACTTCCAGTCTTTGTTCATGCTGTCAGAGCTAGCGGCACAGAGCCAGGGCTCCCTACTTGACTTGCCTTTGGAAGGCGTAAATCTTGAGTGTTCCACGCGGAATAGCCGAGTTGCATTCCCGGGCGAGTCGGCAGGACTTAGGCCTGGTACGGAGGGCACCACATCGGGCACCTTGCCGCTCCGTGGTGCGAACAATAGGGCACCTACGCCTCATTGTTCGACGCCATCAGCGGCTGCGCCCAACTCCGGGGGCGTTAGTCCGCAGTCATCCGAGGTGCTCTTGCAGAACGCGATGCAAGTTATGCAGAGCTTAGCGGGTATGTTGCAAAACAATTTGCAAGCCCCGGCCCAGGCACCCCGTCTTAGGATAGACGTACCTACCTACACGGGGTACCACGACAGAACAGGGGCTAATGAGTACCTCGACCGTCTGCTGCATTATCAGCAAGCGACAGGAATTGCAGACGCCGAACTGCTCGCGCGTGTTGTGCCTGTCTCTGACGGAGCAAGCGGCCCGCTGGTACCGACTAACCGGTAACCGAGCGAGGACAATGGAGGAGTTTAGCGCAAGCTTCCGCGACGAATTCCTCCCCGCTAACTACGAGTGGCGTTTGAGGAGGGAGCTGGAACTCCGCACCCAGCACCCTGACGAGTCTTTGTTAGAGTACGTCCGGGCGATGGACGAACTGTATCGCCTCGCTGACCCTCGCGCCACAAACACGGAGAAAGTTGAGCGTGTCACACGGCAAGCGCACCCGACTTTCGCGGCCTACCTGAGAGGAGGCAGGTTTAGAGACCTGGACGAGCTAGCAGCTGAGGCGAAGCGCATTCAGGGAGACATCCTCTCTGCGCGAGCGTATCGGCCGCCGCCACCTGCATCGCAGTCACTTGAGCCGCGCTGCGCGTGGAATGGCAGCTCAGCGCGTAGTCCGTCTAGAGCTGAAGCGACAGCACAGTTTGCTGACGAGCGTGTCCCGAGGGGTTGGGAATTGTCCGACCGCGCTTTGGACCCATTCAGCTACGCGCTGCGAACAGCACACGCTGCCGCAGAGCGGAACACCTGTAGCCGAGATCGCGAGGCCGACACGCGGCCGCACGAGCGGCCCCCACCGTCCGCACCGCGAGATCGAGATCGAAACGACCGACCGGAGCGTGGCGACCAGCGCCTAGCCCGTCGGAGCCCGAGCAACCGCTGCTACAGGTGTGACCAACCGGGGCACTTCGCCCGCGACTGTGGCCGCCTCCCCGCCCGTGACCAAACACAGTCGGGAAACGGCTACAGCCGCCGGTGATCGACCTTCGATCCCGCGCGGCTTACACAGAGAACCCCGGTTTATTAGCGCCTTTGGCATGTCGCGTAGGAAGTTCTGTTGACTTTAGAAGAACTGCAGATTGGGCTAGTTGGTGTCGATTCATAGTGATGGTTCAACAGCGCAAACACACACAGACCAAGAAGGAGACTGTGTGTCTTGTCTCCTTCTTGGTCTGTGTGTGTTTGCGCTGTTGAACCATCACTATGAATTCTGTTGACTTGCCAGCGCCGTTCATCGAGCTAACGATAGCTCGAAAGAAATTCACCGCGTTACTCGACACAGGGGCAAGCGCTTCTTTGTTCGGTGACGAAGTGCTAAACCATCTCCGCCAGAACAAAATCCGGTTGAGAGAGTGCGATACCACTTTTCGCCTCGCGAGCGGCACAGCGCAATCCAGCGGTGCAGCTAGGATAGTGGTTCGCTGGGAAAGACGCGTGCGGCGACAACGCCTCGTTCATCTTCCCTGTTTATCCGTTCCTGTAATTCTTGGGCGAGACTTCCTAGCCAAGACAGGCATTGTGATAGACATAGCCAGCGGAGGCTATCGAGAGCGCACCACCGGCGCCTTGAAGCTTTTTGCAAAAGCGCCCGCGGCCTCGCAGTCAATTACGGCTCCGAACGCGGAGCTAGCGGGGAGTGACCGTGGAAAATCACCCCCGCCGGCCCGGAAACAAGCATGCGGGCGGACAGTCGCCGCTGAGAGAGGGCCCACAGAGAATGTTGTCGCGGTAGAAAGCTGTTCTACCGTGCCAGTGAGGGCAATGCACCCTTTGTTGTCGGAGGTGAACAGCGTATCGGAGAGGGAGAAGGCACGCTTGTCGTCTCTCCTCTACAAATTCAACGCGACATTCACGGACCGGCCTGGCCTCACTACACTAGTAAGGCACAGAATAGACACGGGTGATGCATTGCCTTGGAAGTGCAATCCTAGATCAATTAGCTTGGCTAAGAGAAAAGCACTGGACGGCGCCTTAGACGAACTTATCGATACTGGCGTTGTTGAGAGGTCTAACAGCCCTTGGGGCTTCCCGGTAGTCTTAGTTCCAAAGAAAGACGATACATATCGGCTTTGCGTGGACTACCGCAGACTGAATGAGGTTACGAGAAAGGATGCGTACCCTCTACCAACCATTTCTTCCCTAGTGTCCAACCTAGGTGGGGCGAAGTACTTTACTACGCTCGATGCTAGCCGCGGATACTTTCAGGTTGAAATGGATGAGCGTGATAAAGAGAAGACTGCTTTCACTTGTCACAGAGGTCTTTTCCAATTCAAGAGAATGTCTTTTGGCTTGGTAGGAGCACCCGCTACTTATCAGCGCCTAATGGACCGTGTTCTGGGAGATGCGAAGTGGCACCACGCGCTCGCATACCTAGACGACATCGTGGTGTACTCGAAAACGTTCGAGGAACACCTGCGCCACTTGAGGGACATCCTAGAGAGGCTGAGGTCCGCGGGAATCACTTTGAACCCGAAGAAGGCGCAGATCGCCGCGACCCGAATAACACTGTTGGGGTTCACGATCGACAAAGGCCGCATCCTGCCGTGCGAGGATAAACTCGAGGCTTTGCTTAAGTTTCCGTCGCCGTCAGATCTAGCTGGTCTCAGACGCTTCCTGGGAATGGCGAACTTTTATCGCCAGTTCATCCCAGATTGCGCAGCGCTGCAGGCACCTTTGACAAAGCTTTTGAAGAAGGGCGAGCGCTGGAGTTGGGGTCCCGAGCAAGAGGCTGCACTGCGCAACCTCGTTAAGGTGCTCGCGGACACGGCTGAGTTGCAGCTACCTGACCTAAACAGGGAGTTTGTGATTCAAACCGACGCAAGCGACCTGGGCTTAGGAGCAGTGTTGCTTCAGGAGCATGAAGGCGTCCTCCGACCGGTAGCGTTCGCGAGCCGTTCACTGACGCCGGCAGAGAAAAACTATTCGGTGACTGAGAAGGAATGTCTCGCGATAGTTTTTGCTCTGCGGAAGTTCGACTACTAAGTCGACGGGGTGGCATTTGTGATCGAGACGGATCACATGGCGCTCACCTGGCTGAGACGCCTCAGCGAGCCGAGCGGCCGCCTGGCGCGTTGGGCCCTGTTGCTGCAGCGTTACGACTTTACCGTACGCTACCGCAAGGGGAAGAACAACGCCGTGGCTGACGCACTCTCGCGAGCGCCTGTCCAGGGCGAGGAAGGTCACGCGACCGACCGCCGGACAGAGAGAGAGAGTGAGGGATTGTCGCCAGCCGTAGCCGATGTAAGGGACACGGACCGACCGTTGACCCCAGGCGAGAGCGTGAACCACGTGGACTACGCGAGTTCCGTGGGGATCGCGTTCAGCAGAAAGGAGTTGCTCGAAGCTCAGCAGATGGATTCATTTTGTCGAAAAGTGTTCGACGGGCTCAGGGAGCCGGGCCGCCGCGCACACGGGGACAGCTGGTTTTGCTGTCGGTGCGGAGCGCTTGGAAACAGCTGGTAGTGCTGTGAGCGCGCTGGATTCCTATCTGCTGGATTCCGACGGCGTCCTGCTGAGGTATATCCCATCCGAGAACGACACAAGTGAGGCGTTCAAGGTGGTGATACCGCGGGTGTTGAGAGCGGCACTGTTGCGCTACTTTCACGACTCGTGCATCGCTGGGCACGCAAGCGGCCCCAAGACTTACATTAAGTTGTGTCGCTTTGCTACCTGGCTTGGCATGAAAAGGGACGTAACACGCTACGCCCGCTCATGTCATGTGTGCCAAAGTGTGAAGCCCCGGGGTGGACGACCGCCCGGCCTCATGCAGCCGATTAACAGCCAGACTCCCTGGCAAATCGCGGCGTGTGACATCTTGGGACCGTATCCCACGACACCGAGTAGGAACAAGTTCCTGCTGGTGGTCACGGATCACTTCAGCAAGTGGGTTGAACTTTTCCCCCTGAGAAAGCTGACGGCACGAGTGATCATGGAGAAGCTGATGGACGTATTCACCAGGTTCGGTTTCCCAGAGCAGCTGATAACGGACAACGCGTCCTACTTCACTGCGAAGGTGTTCGTAGATTCGTGCGCTGCACTCGGCATTAAGCACAAGAAAACGACCACCTATCATGCTCAGTCGAACCCCACGGAACGAGTCAACCGCAACATCAAGCACATGCTTGTCGCGTACTCTGAGAGGCACAAAGATTGGGACTCCCATCTGCCTGAGATCGCGTTCGCTTTGCGTTCGACCGTTAACCGCTCGACTGGGTATGCGCCGTCTTCTCTCAATCTGGGTAGAGAGCTGCTAAATCCGATGGACCGGGTTCTAACGGACAGCAGGAAGACGCCAGTCGCTTCGTCAGCACGAGCTGAATACGCGACGCAGCTGCGCGCTAAGATGACGGAGGCCTTACACAAGGCTCGCCGAAACCTGAGCACTGCTAGGGCGCAGCAGAAAGCACAGTACGACCGCTCGCACCGGGATGTTCGCTACGAAGTGGGCGATCTGGTGCTTCGGCGCCAACACGTTCTCAGCGATGCTAGCAGACAGTTCGCGGCCTCGTTGGCGCCGAAATGGATCGGGCCGCTTCGCGTGCGAGAGAAGCTTTCCTCGCTCGTTTACAGGCTCGAGGACTTGCGGTCGAAACCGACAGGCGGACCGGTGCACGTATGCGACCTGAAACGTTACGTGCAGCGAGATGAGTGGGTCCAGGACACAGCCCGACCCGCGCCGCAGTCGGAGAACGAGCGCTGCGATCAGCCGGCGAACTCCGCGTCCCGCTATAACTTGCGCCGTAGGCAGAAATAAAATCTGCCTGCGCGGACTAGAGCGAGGGCGCAGGCCGACAAGCAGTCTCGTTAAATGCATGAACGTACGGGCCGCTCATGCCGATCAATGTTACGTGAGACTTACTTGCGTTAGCCCTCATGACTCTCGTGAGGGCCGAACAGCTACGTAGCACGCGCTGCGGGAGTTGGTTACTTCTGTGTTGACCTTTTCAGCGCAGATGGAAAAGAAGCAGGGCGCATCAGAACGACATCGTTCGCCACTACCACCAACCATCTAGAAGCCACCATCCAGCTTCGGCAACGCGCCGCGCCCATGGCCCGCCGCTACGCCCAGCCCGCGACCTGAAACCGCCTCCCTGCTGCAGCCAGGCGCCCCTGCCACCTGCCATATCGCGTCGGAGCTGGCCGCCTGCCGACTGTACGCCGCTGCACCCGCCTACCCAAGAACAAGCTGGTCAAAACACAGAGATCGCAGCCGTGGCCCGTTTACCACCTCAACCCTGAGCCCTCGCCAGCTAACCGGGCACGCCAGGGCAGCCTAACCGCCCGGTCTCTACCATGGAAGCGCCGCGGCCCTCGCCTCTGAAGCCACCTGACCCAGTCTCTGAGGGTGGCGCGGCCACGGACCTGGCCTCCAAGCAATCCAAGCCGGTGCCACGGAGGCGGTCAACAACCTTCACCGGAGCGGCGCAGCCGCGCGCGCTCGGAAGACTTGCAACCGGCAGCAAGTTGCCTTTCAACGTCATCATCTCGCGGGTGGTCAAGCCTTCGGACCAGCTGATCGGTGCGGGCGTGGCGCGGACATCAACAAGTGTACCAGCGGGAGCCGAAGAACTTCGATCCCTGGATGACGGAGAAGATTAAGTAACGTGGCGCCTGCTTCTCTGTCCGGGAGGCTTCTTAAGGAGGGGAGGATGTGGGATATACAAATATCCCTCGCCGCCCCGCGCTGAGTCACGCGACGAAGCGCCGCCGCCGGGCGTGGGGAGAGGGGGGCCACGCGGCCACTCTCCTCACCCCCCAGCTTGGACGTGACGTCACGCCTACGCTCTGGCGTCTTAGGAACGGGGTGAACGACCCCTCTTGGTTGCAACCGGTTGCTCAAGGGGGTGCAATGTCGTAGGGGTTTAAGGAGAGCTCACGCGGGAACAAAGGCTGTCTAGTCTCTCCTCTCGCGGTGGTGACTGCCCGATTGCCCCGCCGACCCCGTCTCCTGCCCGCGCCCTCCCGGATTATTCAACGCCGGTCGACGACGACCTGGTAAGCTGCTGAACCATATATTATCGGATAGAACATTCTTCCGCAGTGTGCTTTGCCTTGCGCTAGGTTAATAAACGGTTTCCTAGCGTACTCTGTTCGTTGCCTACTTCGTCCGAACCCGCCGTGGCTGTGACTTTGCCCCACGGGTTGGGGACACGAGAACGCCCGCGCATAGCTGGCACGGAAGCGCGCCTTCCCGGCCGGCTGCTCGCGGGTGACCCCATAGCTTTGAGTTCAATTTGTGGGAATCTACATGATTACATAATTGCAACTGGTAGGTTGGTTTGCTAACTCCTTTAAAAATCTCGGAGTTTTTTTTTTGTTTTTTTTTAATTATTATTATTCTCGCCAAAATGTTTTGTTATTTCACTTCAATTATTCTTCTGTCGTTTTTCATGAATACATTTTTCAAATTTCACGTTTAATCCTATGAAAATTTTCTTATGTATACCACTACACCTTGGCCAATCCCCCCACGTGGGTATGTGCCATTATAATGAGGTGAAGAAGAAGAAGAAGAAGCTAGAGGCTGCAACGAGGAGCTGTGATCATAAGACACAACTCAAGGCCGTCCAGCAGGTCTCGGCAGCTCTCGAGAGGCAGCGACCGAGCGAAACCGAGGAGAGGGGGGCGGCACCCCCAGGAAGGGGGCGGCGGCCCTCTCGAACCCGCGGAAGTAGCGAGGGACGTAACAAGACCTCAAGGAGCACAACGCACGAGATTGACGTAGTGGCCGCGTCGCGGTAAAAGCTTGTCCTCCCTGCTTGGAGGGAGCCTAACCGACTCTGCAGGCTTTCTAAATAAAAGTTGTTCTCTCTCTCTCTCAAAAGAGTCTTTAGGGCTGTGACTTGTACAGTTGCATTAAAGTAAGCTTTTCTGCATCCCAGGTCAGAACGAGCGATTTAAGAGGGCAACATGACTTATCCACTAGGAATGGCACGAAAACTTCGCTGTATTCGCATTAAGACACCGTGCACACAGCAGGCCTCTGTGCAATGC
Source organism: Amblyomma mixtum (assembly GCF_055824585.1). NCBI lineage: Eukaryota > Metazoa > Arthropoda > Arachnida > Ixodida > Ixodidae > Amblyomma > Amblyomma mixtum. The sequence goes on from NC_143019.1 coordinate 53,168,404, forward strand.
CGGAGTGAAGTATTCAGCCGTCGGCGTCGTAGTTGTAGTTCGGCGCCGCGCGTCGGAAGAAATTTATCATGCCAACCGTCTGCCGCACAATGATCTCGATGCTGTCATACGATTCAGCGCTTTGTGCAGCATAAACGTACTAGTCAAGTTAGAATACCTAACAGCAGGAATTCCAACTAGTGACTTATAAACAAAGGGAGGGGGGGGGGACGATGTGTGAGACAGTTACTGCGTCATTTCCTTTTCTCAAATCTAATTTTGAGTTCCTTGGTTAGGACCCCCTTTCTCTCTTCATTCACTCCCACCTTCCTCCCTTTCCTTATGGCACGGTTCCTGAGTTGCATAAATTATAGCCTTGTTAACCCGACGTCTTTAAGACCGCGTTTAGTAGGAGCTGGAGACAGTGTCAGCGTTGCTGTCACTGTCGAGTCAGTCTGCTGCCGTATCCCAATATCATTGGCGTAATCAATCGAATCACAAGTTACAGGCCCAGTTTTTTTGCCCCCAGGTCTCTCATCCCACCCTTGACTTGCTGACCAGCAACTGGACCCGTGTGAGCATCCGCGCACTGTCGGCGCCGGGCTCGACGCTGTGTTGCTTAAAATGTCGCCAACTCACCTTACATTCTTGCGAAAACTCCAACGCCTCATAAATGCCATATCCCCCGATACGATGACGAAGGGGTGCGTCGGAGGCGTGTTGAATGAGCAGGTGCTCCCAAATCGCTTAGCCGCACCTGGGCTATCGCTGCACTTCGAGAGCAGCTTCCAGCACTAGAGAACCTGCAGCCTGTGAGGGAGCGAGAGACAGACGGTAGGTTCCTGGACGCCTCGCCGTAAATAGAAGCAAAGTAGTTCTGCTTGGCTGCTTTAACACAACACGCAATTCTCGATAAAAGGAAAAATACCGCGTATACGTCGAACTTCATGAATTTTTCCGGCTGTGCTGCCGAAGTCCCCGAAGCAGTGAATGCGACCACGTGTTATTTATGGATTCGCTCACAAGCAGCTCTTCAGTTTACAAGCTATTGTCGTTGCTTGGCCGACGTAGGTTAATAAAAGGCAACGCTAACCACACAGTCCATTATTCCTCCTCCGAGACCCCTCATCACGTCTGCCACAAAATTCGCTAATCGGTTCTCAAAGATGAGACTGTTATTTTGCTAGCTGACATACGAGTACGTCGCAGATCGTACTAGCCGATGTACAACGTACGAAGGAATTGACAGCAACAGACGAAGGTTTGTGAATCGCGCCTATATCCTCAGAAAGATAACTGTCCAGAAAACAATGTTAATGCGCCAAAACTTAAGCACAGCATTGGTCCAAATTCATCACGCCAAACGGTCTGCTTTCCGGTCGTGTATCAGGCACTCTATGGCACCCCTGAATATCCCAAACGATAAAAAGAATTGACCCCCAATTATAAGAGATTTTGGCCTTTTAACTGCACCGCAAGTTTTCAGCTGCCCGCCTCAAATAAATCTTGTTTGGTTTAAAGACATTATACCAAAGCTGAACACTTCTCATTGGTCGCATTCTCGTCTCTTCGAAAGAGCTTTTAATTCGTCTGAGAGATCAAGGTAAAAACTATAAATGAAGGAGAGGAAGAGTAGCACATACAAAGGCAGCAAGGGCGAAAGAGTGTCACAATTCTTGTTGGAAGAAGGAAGCAGAGACGCAACTGCACGTCAAAGCCACTCACAACCAACTGCGCGCTTTATTGCTTCCGTCAGAAATCAAGGCAGTCCCCAGGCTGTTCACTGCTGCACATTCTCTTCTGCCTGCAGAGGGCGCAATAGGAAGATTTAACTGAAACGGAAATGGCGCAGTATCTGTCTCACACATCACGGTGGACACCTGAACCGCGCCGTAAGGGAAGGGAGGAAGGTGGGAGTGAAAGAAAGAAATCTCACTCCGGATTCCACCTGAGGTTCCGAGCACTGCGGACGTGCTCCGCATGGCCTCTGGCCTCGTGTCCATTTTTTGGCAAATTTCATTGACTGCTGTTCCCGTGAATTGTGCAAAGGATTCGGAAAGGTCCTCCATGCCAGCCGATACCGGATTTCGCCAGGTACGACCACTGCTTGCCCATTTTGCGGGACTTCAAGTGCAAGTGTCAACACTTGGTGAACCGCGTTTGGCCTAACGCTAGGCCGAACGCCGGTGCCGTGCCGGTGGGACCCGCTCGCCACGCGGACCACCCATAACGATCGCATCATGGAATATGCCGTAGAAGGCGAAGACATTACTCCGGCTAAGCTTGCCGAAGGAGGATGGAAGACCGTTCTCAACCTGCAAGAACGCTACCGGCGCCCCGGAGCGAAGAACGCCATTCATGGGAACGCAGACCCGACGAACGCGCCGGCGACGCCGGGGAAGGAACACGGCACCGCTACCGGCGTTCCCCGTAACGAAGGCAAGTCCAACTCCGCTCTTCGGAAAAAACCACCCGCCCGACGTAGGCAGGCACCGCTGCCACGTCTACCAGCAAACGACTACGAAGTCGTCGTCAGGCCGCGAGGCATGGACTTGCGCACCGTCGCGCCGCGGCGCATTCTCAGAGTTACCTGCGTAGCGTTCGACCTACCGCTTGAAGAGGTGGTGACTGAAGACAGCCTTCGTGTTAACACCATTAACAACACATTCACTATTAGCACACCGAACAAGCTCAGGGCTTCGGTGTACAGCAATCTGAGACTGCTCAAGATGGGCGACAAAGAGTACGAAGTGTCATCGTACGTGTCAGCGCCGGACGACTCCACGCGAGGCGTCATTTATTATGCATACGATGGCGGGACACCTGATGAGGTCCGACAGGGATTCCTGAAGCGCAACCACGGGATTCCGGTGGTGGATGCTCGCCGCCTCGGACAATCAATGTCTATCCTGGTGACTTTCGCCGGCAAGAAGGCTCCAGACACCATCTACTATTGGGAGAGTCCTTTCCGTGTGCACCCGTACAGGGAGCAGGTCGAAACCTGTTTCAACTGCAGAAGAGTCGGTCATCGGGCAGACGTCTGCTACAGACCCAGGAACCAGCTGTGCCGCAGATGCTGCGAAGAACACCCTCCCCCAGCCGAGGGGGAAGAGCACACCTGCACGCCAAAGTGCATTGTGTGCAAAGGCGCCCATAACACCGGCAGCAGGAACTGCAAGCATCGCTTCATCGACCGCCGCCCCCGATACAACCAACAACAAAAGAAAGCGACCAGCGAAGAAAGCGACCAGCAGTCCGGACACAAGTCGCGTTCCAGAGACAAGGCCGGCAGCCGATCGTCCAGCCAGTGTCGTGGCAGCAATTCCCGCGACAGATCCACCTCCTTCCCACCACTGTCGTCGAGCCAGGGTGCCAGTTCGAGGCAGGGGAGCAAGGACAGACGGAGGAGTGCGAGCAGGAGCAGGAGAGGAAGCTGCTCGACAAAGCAGGTGAGCTGGCCGGATACGACCTCCCATAACTACACCGCTCGCGAGAAGGAGCTCATAGCTAAAATACCGTCCAGAGACGAAACCATTGCGCAAATGCAGCGAGAGATGGCCGAAATGAAAAGGCTGTTTAAATCGATACAGCCCCCCGCAACAGCCATGCCGAACGCATCTCGCACGCCCCCCTCTCCCGCGCTCAGCGCTACACCTTCCACCAGTAATGCGATGGAGACGGATAGCCGCATTAACCTCCGCATTAACCTCAAAAGGCCAGCTCCTTCAGACGAGGGCTCCGAATCGAAACGCGCTGCGGAAGCGTCCAAAGAGGACAACCGGCAACCGACAATCAAACCTAAGGCTTCAGACAAGATAAGAGCCGAAGTGAATGCCCTCGAGAACAAATTTAGCGGTCTCGAGGAAAAAGTTAACCATCTTACGAGGGAAGTAGCCCACCTGGGTACAAACATCGCTGCATTTTTCCATCAAGTAGCGCCTCGCGGCCTTGGAGGCAAGCCGTAACGTTATGCCACCAGCCGCGACCTTGCCCGTAATAATCCCTCCGATATCCCACCATGGCCCCTCGCCAACAAATTGAGGTATGGCAATGGAACTGCAGGGGATTCCGCAACAAACGGGGAAACCTGCAGTTTCACATCCAAAACCTAGGTAGACAACCGGACGTGATAGCCCTTAAAGAAGCTAGCGGCCCGGCGAAATTACCAGGCTATAAATCATTCATTCCACCCTCAAACTCAGTGACGATGACGACGACCCCGTTTACCGCTACCTTTGTGCAACGCAACATTACGGCTATACAACACACTATAGACAGTTGTAACGAACAATACACGTTACTAGAAATTGTGCCGAGGAAAAAGGGAGACGCCAATCTCTTTATTCTGAAGTTATACAGTTCCCCAAAAGACAAAGGGTCAGGAATTCTAGACCTACTGCTTAAAGCCACGCGCCTGGCCGCCAGGACACAACTCCTTGTGGTAGGCGACTTTAACGCCCAACATTCGGCTTGGGGCTATCGCAAAAACAACCCCAAGGGCACCAAGCTGTGGCAAACGATCCAAAACCTGGGCCTCACAATTCTTAACGATCCCCAAGAAAACACGCGGGTCGGAAATAGCGTTAGCGTAGATACCTCGCCGGATCTCACACTATCCAAAAACATTCGCGACGCCCGCTGGTCGAACACGAAACAAACGCTGGGAAGCGACCATTATATAATATCCACGACATTTGACACGAAACTGCACAAACTGCACCTCATGCGCACTCGCATTACCGACTGGGATAGGTTCAGGCGCTTACGAGAGCAGACTGCCCCCGGCCAGATCAACAACCTAAGGGAGTGGATCGCTGCACTCAAAGACGATGTCAAGACCACTACGGTCGAGACGCCTATAGACGAGCCGCATCAAACGACCGACTCTAAACTCCTACACATGTGGGAAGCGCACGCCAGCCTGCTGAATCGCTGGAAGAAACAGAGACACAACAGAAACTTACGGAATTTTTAAAATTTCACCAGCGCTCCGACTAGGAACAAGAACAGAGAAGGAAGACAAGGACAAGCGCTAGCGCTGTCCTTGTCTTCCTTCTCTGTTCTTGTTTTTAGTCGCAGCGCTGGTGAAATTTTAAAGATGTACCAACTAGCTCAAACCACCATTTTGCTCCAAACTTACGGAAGCGTATTGCGCAACTCGAGCGCCAAATCGAAAAATACACATTAGAACTACAAGAACAAGAATGGGGCCAAATTTGTGATAATATGAATGGGAAGATGGGATGCAAAAGGATATGGCTCTTGCTCCGCCACCTGCTCGACCCAACACACACAAAACCCACAACGCGAGACCACCTCACGAAACTAATTCACCAGTATCAGGGTACAGACACAGAGCTATTCGCCGAACTGCAAAAACGCTACCTGAACACGTCGCATACGGACCCCCTACCCGCATACGAGGGCCTCCCCAATGAGACCCTGGACGCAGACATAGTGGACGCCGAGGTCTGGTTTGCTCTGGGTAAGCTCCGTACCACCTCCGCAGCGGGACCGGACGGAGTGTCGAACAAGACGCTCAGAAACCTGGACCCTAAGTCTGTCGCGGCTCTGACAGACCTAATGAACACCTACTGGAGGGAAGGCGAGATCCCCCAGGAATGGAGGCATGCACGGGTGACCTTCATCCCCAAACCGGGAAAGAAACTCTCGATCGAGAATCTGCGGCCCATCTCCCTCACGTCTTGCATCGGAAAATTTATGGAGCATGTCATCCTTAACCGACTGCAAAATTACGCGGAAGATCGCGACCTACTTCCTCCCACAATGTTTGGCTTTAGGGCTAGCTTATCCACGCAGGACGTGATGCTCCAGCTTAAGATGGCGAGGTGCTAGACCCTCCACGCGGAACTGGGACGAAGGCAGTGCTCGGGCTACACCTGAACAAGGCCTTCGATAACGTTTCGCATGAGGCCATTCTCACGAACCTCTCTAAAATAGACCCGGGAGAACGGACATTCAATTACGTCCGCTCATTCCTATCCGAGCGGACCGCAGAGCTTGTGTTAGGTGGCCTCAAATCGGAGCCCATACCTCTTGGCAGCCGAGGCACGCCACAAGGCTCGGTGCTCTCGCCTTTCCTCTTTAACCTTGCACTTATAATAAGGGAGTAATTACTCATTGACATCCACCCGAGCGCAGCCATACGGCCACAAAGGAAAGCTGTACAGCTTTCTCAGAAACTTCGTAGTTAAAGAAAAATTCGTCCTGGTCCGGGGTCGGAACCCGGGACCACCGCTACACCGGAGCAGTCGCTCTACCAATTGAGCTAACCGGGACGGCAAGCTTATAGTAGGGCGAGATCGAATTGATCAATATCTCGAAGTGGGAACAGTGTTGGTCAAATGTTTAGGGGAATCCCCCAAGGTGGAGTAGATTTGTAATAAGGGAGTAATTACTCATTGGCATCCATTGGCTGCGCTCGGGTGGATGCCAGTGAGTAATTACTCATTGTAAACATAAATACCCGAATTTCACGAGGGACGGGCTAATCTCATTTCATGACATCACCCATCACTTTAGGCTGGAGAGGCGCGCATATCCCCCTCCCCACAAGTCGTTAACAAAAGCGCAGGAAGTCACCTGGCGCCGTCTTCAAACACGCTCCCTTCTCAATCCGGCTCTGCTTGCCCTCATGTACCCTGGCCAGTACGATCCAAACTGCCATAAATGTGGTGAAAGGGCCACCTACGACCACATTCTGTGGAATTGCGCAGATGATCCGCCTCCGGCGGAGTTGATACAGCTCCCTTCTCCCGAGCGGTGGGAGGCCGTGCTGGTCAGCTCGGACCCCAAGCTCCAAGTGCGGGCAATCGAGCGGGCCAACGAGGTCGCCGCTAGCCATGGGCTAGCAGCGGCCATCTAGTACGTGCCTCCGCAACCTGCTCTCGACGCAATAAATGTTTTACAATCCAATTTCACTCCCACTGGCGATCTTTAACCTGCACTAACATCGCACAGCACCCGGGCGCCGTTTGCGTTCCGCTTCCATCGAAACGCGGCCACCGCGGCCGGGTTCGAACCCGTGTAGTCCGGCTGGGTAGACGAGCGCCTCAACCGCTGAGCCACTGCAGCGGGTCAAACACGAAGTATAAGCAATAAGGCCTGCCCTATTCTGCATCAACAGACAGAGAGACAAAGCTAAAGGAGTTGTTAGTGCCACAAGCGTGCACAGGCCTGTCTATAAGGGGGAGGGAGCACAATGGCAGCGCCCATTTACTTCTTCTGTGCAGCAAAGAACAGTGTGGTACAAAACTGCACACCCCTTCATGTCTATCAGGGAGACCTCTGCCCTCCCCCAACCCCCCCCCCCCCCCCGCCCCCCCTCGATCTGTGTACGTCTATGCTGTACCACAAAACCGGAGTAGACCCAAGTTGACCTCGGCCGATTGAGAATACCTCTAGGAGGACAAAAAAAAAATTCAAGGGGCATTTTGGCTCCCTAAAGTGCTGCAAGGCGAAAGCCTTTCCTTGCGCACTGGTTTGCATTGACGTTTTTTTCGTCTTTTATGTTTTCTTCATTTTGATTTTTTTTTAACTTCACGTCAGGGAAGCGAGGAATATGAGACTGAACGAAGACACCGTACGCACTAGACGCGCGTTTGTTCATTCGAAACCATCGAGCATGCATGACGGAGTGGTTAGCGTGCTCGTCTCGCATTGCGTAGACCCTGGTTCGATTTCCCAACTCCACCAGTTTGCTACTCGGTTTTATTTATTTATTTCACTTCGAGCATGACTATACCATCCCTTTAATTGGTTGCATGGTTACTAGCCAAAGTGCAATTGGCCCCGTTCGAAATTCGCGCACTGTGACGTCACGACCATTTCGACCAATTAAAAAGCGTGACATTTCTGTCGACACTCCTGCTCACAACGATGAGGCATTAAAGGCTTCCGCCTTATTATCAAGACCCGGACACAAACCTCTCGGTAAGTTCGTCCCAGACTTAGTCAAAACTGCCGGAGCCCTCCACTACAGCGCCCCTCACAGCCCGAGTCACATTGGGACGCTAAACCCCATGAACAAGAACTATTAGTGCAGCGTTCTCGCGACGCTTCCATGAGTGTCTCGACAGAGACCATTGCATGCTTCAAGTGCACGAGGAACATCGGCCGTGCGGCCACATACCTGTGGCCCCGTTCCCACTTCTGGCAGCTCCGTCGTCGTGGTCACGTCCCTGGCAGCGAATGCCCGCTGAGCTGCACGCCTCATCTCGCGTAGCTCGGACATCTCGCTGAAGCCGCGCAGTCATTTGAAAACCGGGACGCCTTGGTGGGTAGGCAACGCGCCTGCCGTCGCTGGCACGCTCGGAGAGATCCGGATGGGAGGTTCTGCTCGTGGTGCTGCGGCAGGAAGGGCTCACCTCGGCCGCCCCTGCGTTCCCGTCTCTGACCACGCCGTCGGCAGGTACGGCCATCGCTGTGGAGCTGTGGTGAAAGTGCCCGAGTGAGAGATCACGACTGAGCTGCTTCTGAAGCTTCGGCTGCTGCTGCCCGGTCTGCACGCCCGGTTCGCGCGCGCCATTGCTGCCGCTGCGGCGGTGTCGCATGCCACATTCGGCCCAAAAGATGCGGGTTCGATACCGGCCGCGGCGGCAGAATTGCTTTGGAGGAAATTATAGAGGCCCGTGTTGTGTGCGATGCCAGTGCACGTTCAAGAACCCCAGGTGGTCGAAATTTCTGGAGCCCTTCACTACGGCGTCTACCATAGCTTGAGTCGCTTTGGGACGTTAAACTCCATAAACCTAACTAAACCAAGCCACATTCGGAACGCCGCGTGCATTGCTGTTGTTGTTGTTGCCTTGGTGGCATGGCACATACCCACGACGCGGGATTGGCCAGGGTAGAGTGAGGAGAGCCCAAAGAAGGTAAATTGGTGCCAAGCTAATTTATTAACCTTTGCTGCCAAACTAATGATTTAACTTTGTGTAAGAATTCCGAGGAATTAAAGATGGAATTATAGATTTTAAAAAAATAATGAAAAATGGATTGGGAGCAAAAAAAAATTGATTGGACCGCGTGCATTATCCGCTCTCCTGCGACGCGACCAGCTTCGTTTTCGTTAGTGTTAACGGCCGGTGCACGTGATCGCCAAATTGTGGGCATACGGGAATACCTAAGCTGCGAAGGTGAATGCTGTTTTATGGGGGTCTAATATCCCAAAGCGACCGAGGCCACGATGGACGCCGTAGTGAAGCGCTCCGGAAATTTCGACCACCTGCGGTTCTACACACGGTTCTAGTACACGGGCCTCTGAAAAAAAAATGAAAAATGTGTTCTGAGGAAAGGAAAAGAAATGGTTTAGTTTGGTTTATGGGGTTTAACGTCCCAAAGCGACTAAGGCTATGTGAGACGCCGTAGTGGAGGGCTCCGGGAATTTTGACCACCTGGGGTTCTTTAACATAAAGAAATGATGCAGCAACTGCCTATCTCGGTGGACACCCGAAACGCTCCGTAACAGAAGGGATAGAGGAGGGAGTAAAAGCCTGACATCGCACAGCACATGGGCGCCTCGCGCTTTTTGCGTTTCGCCGCCATCGAAACGCCGCCGTCGCAGTCGGGTTCGAACCCGGGTATTCCGACCCAGTAGAAAACACCTTACAACCACTGAGCCACCGCGGAGGGTCGCTGGAATAAATTCGACCGCCACGGCCGGGATCGAACCCGCGTCTGTCATTCTTATCACGCTCCTAAAATTCCTTCAAGACTTATCTGGCCTCCAAATCGTGACAGCAGCAGTCGACTACATTGTGGACAGTCCCATGCACAACGCATGACACCAATTGCGTCCGAAAAGCGTTGGCGCAGCTCATGAAGTAAATAATAGTAGTAGGTCCTCCTTGCGGCCTCGGTACTGTACTGCTACGTTTGCTTTTCGTTTCACTGACTCGTCACTCGAAAAGCTTAAGGAAACGCTTGATGGTTCGAGACTCGCGTCCGAAAACGCAGCCTGAAACTTGCGAACGAAATTACTGAAACGCTTGCTCCTGTGAATCTCCATCGTTGTCGGCTTTCCGAAGAGGCCCACGGTGATCTGGAACGCCATAAATTCTAGTGACCCGCGTACTGTGCGATGACAGTGCACGTTAAAGAACCCCAGGTGGTCGAAATTACTGGAACCCTTCAGTACGGCGTCCCTCATAGCCGGAGTCGCTTTAGAAATTTATACCCCCATAAACAAACCATATCTCGATTTTGAGAAAAGAAAAAGGGGCATAGCTAGTTTGTCGGCGGACGCCTCAAGCGCGTCGCGAACACCGACTAAAACACTGTTACCAAGCATTCAGTCGGCGTTCGTGGAGCGCTTGAGGTGTCCACTGACAAAGTGAACAAGCTATACGCCTTTCCTCATCGCTAAACTCATTCTAATAGCCGCGGTGTAAAACATCTCGTTTTTGAGAAATAGACTAGTTCACTTTGTCGGTGAACGCCTCAAGCGCACCACGAACGCCGCCTAAAACACTGTTACCGCCGAGAGATGCGGGCTCGACCACGGCCGTGGCGGTCGTATTTCGATGGAGGCGAAATTCTAGGGGCCCGCCTACTCTGCGATGTCAGTGCTCGTAAAAAGACCCAGGGTCGAAATTTTCGGAGCCCTTCACTCATAGCGGAGTCGCTTTATGACGTTAAACGCCCCTAAACAATAAACCTCACGGTTTTGATAAAAGGGAAGGTACATAGCTAGTTGGTCGGTGGACGCCTCAAGCGTGTCGCGAACGCCGACTAAAACGCTGGGCTACCAAGCTTGCAGTCGGCGTTCATGGTGCACTTGAGGTGTCTACCGTTAGAACTAGCTATGCGCCTTTCCTTTTCGCAAAACCCAGTGTAACAGTCACGGTGTAAAACAGAAATAGACTAGTTCCCTTTGTCGGTGAACGCCTCAGGCGCACCACGAACGCCGTCTTAAACATTGTTACCCCCGAAAGACGCGGGTTCGATCACGGCCGTGGCGGCTGTATTTCCATGGAGGCGAAATTCTAGAGGCCCGCGCACTTTGCGATTGCACGTTAGAACCCCAGGTGGTCGAAAGTTCTGGAGCCCTTCACTACGGCGTCCCTCATAGCCAGAGTCGCTTTGGAACGTTAAACCCCATGAACAGTAAACCATCTCTCGGTTTTGAGAACAGAGAAGGCGCATAGCTAGTTTGTCGGCGGACGCCTAAAGCGCGTCGCGAGCGCCGACTAAACACTGTTACGAAGCTTCCAGTCGGCGTTCGTGGAGCGCTTGAGGTGTCCACCGACAAAGTGATCTATACGCCTTTCTTTTTCGCTAAACCCACTCTAATAGTCGCCGTTTAAAACCCCTATCTCGGTTTTGAGAAATGGACTAGTTCACTTTGTCGGTGAACGCTTCAAGCGCACCACGAACACCGTCTAAAACACCGTTACCCCCGAAAGACGCGGGCTCGATCACGGCCGCGGCTGTCGTATTTCGATGGAGGCGAAATTCTGGAGGCCCGCGTACTTTGCGATGTCAGTGCACGTTAAACAACCCCAGGTGGTCGAAATTTCTGGAGCCCTTCACTACGGCGTCCCTCATAGCCAGAGTCGCTTTGGGACGGAAGGCGCATAGCTATTTTGCCGGTGGACGCCTCAAGCGCGTCGCGAACGCCGACTAAAACGCTGGGTTACCAAGCTTTCGGTCGGCGTTCGTGGAGCGATTGAGGTGTCCACCGACAAAGTGAACTAGCTACGCGCCTTTCCTTTTCGCAAAACCCAGTCTAATAGTCACGGTGTAAAACACCTATCTCGGTTTTGGGAAAAGGAAATGCCCAGAGCTAGTTCACATTGTCCGTGAACGCCTCAAGTGCACCACGAACGCCGACTAAAACACTGTTACCCCGAAAGACGCGGGTTCGATCCCGGCCGTAGCAGAAGAATTTCGATGGGGGCGAAATTCTAGAGGCCCGTGTACTGTGCGATGTCAGTGCGCATTAAAGAACCCCAGGTGGTCGAAATTTCCGGAGCCCTTCACTACAGCGTCCCTCATAGCTAGAGTCGTTTTGGGACGCCTAACCTCCATAAGCCATGAAACACTGTTACCAAACTTTTAGTCAGCGTTCATGGTTCGCTTGACGTGGACCTAGCTATGCTCTTTTCCTTATCTCAAAACCGAGAGAGGTTTTAGATTGCGCAGCCCCGGCTTCGGACTGACATCGAAGAAATCCGTGATTGCAGCTGCAAGTGCTACGCACCAAAAATTCTCTCACCTGTCCCACAAAAGCAGGCCGCCCTTCGCCATCTCCTTCGAAGGCCTCGATGCGTCCGAAAGTCGGTATTTCTCCGCCCTCGTCACCAACTTGCAACGCTTGTCGGAAGAACGATACAGAAACGCGGCTGCACGACAATGCCGCTCGCAACCAACTGCGTTTTTATTGCTTCCAGCAAAGCCCTAAGTACCCTCCAGGCATTTCACTGGCACACACCCACAAGATTCTGCCTGTAGAGGGTGCTAGGAAGCTGCTAACATAGCGCTGATGAAAGCATCCGTTTTTTGATGATGATGATGTCCTCAGGCTTAATGGCCAGGGTGCAAAGCAGATCCGTTTTTCACTGAAAGAGTCTCTTTCTTTTTTCACTCCCACCTTCCTTCCTTCCCTTACGGCGTGGTTCAGGTGTCCATTGAGATGCGTGATACTGCGCCATTTCCTGTCCTCAAAAACCACCCAACCCAACGAACACCGACGCCCTAACGGACGTACTTCGCACAAAGAGCATGTCTATTAATGAGAACCCGATGGACATTGAATGCAGAGGGGAAGGCTTTGTAACAGCACGTGTCCGCTACTAGATGCGGAGCGGATTTTTTTTTTTTTTTGAGGAAAGGAAATTACGCAGTAACTGTCTCACATCTCGATGGACACCCGAATCGCGCCGTAAGGGAGGGAATAAAGGAGCGAGTGAAAGAAGAAAGGAAGAAAGAGGTGGTGGTGGTGGTGGAAAACATTTATTTACAGATAAACTTCGGGAGGTGAGGTATGAGCTGACCCAAAGGGGGCCAGCCCTCACAAGTACTAGGTGGAGGTCCCTAGTTCGGGACCCCAGTGGCGTCGGCCGCTGCCCGGGCTCGCGCGACCAAGGCCCGTTGGGCCTGCAGGTCAGAGCAGGCGAGCAGGGTCGCCTCCCAGTCCTCCCGGGTTGGGTTGGGGTGAGGGGGGATAGCAGGGTTGGAGGGGCAGGCCCACACCATGTGGTAGATGTCCGAAGACTTCTCCGCACAGTGCGGACAGCTGCCAGAGAAAGAAGGGTCAAAGTGTTTTAGAGCTGCCGGGCACAGCAAAGTATTTGTATATAGGCGAAGCAGAAGCCGCTCCTCCGCCTTTGAGAGACCTTTACACGGGCGGGGATAAAGACTATGGCCAGATTGATAAAGAAATGTCTAAACGAGTAAGCTGGAGTGAATTCGAGTTGCTGATCGTCGGGGTCGGAGGGGAATGTCCGGTGAGAGAGCGCGCGGGCGGCGGCGTCAGCTGCCTCATTTCCCTCAAGGCTCATGTGAGCAGGAGCCCAAACTATACGCCGGTGAGCGGGGTCCCCGGTATAGACGCTGTTTTGGAGAATGCGGTAGGCTAGATACGGTACCCAGCCCTGCTCGACGTTCCGACATGCCCCTCGCGAGTCGGAAATAATTGTTTTTGAATTGGAATGAGATGCAGCCAAAGCAATGGCGACCTCCTCCGCGTGTGTTATGTCACGGGCTCGGAAAGTAAGGCCGTTTACTGTTTTGGATTCGTGGACGACTGCGGCCGTGAACCATCCCCCATGGTGGGGGCCGGAGGCATCCACGTAGAATACGCCGGGTTTCGATCCATAGTGGCGGGCCAGGGCTTCCGCCCGCGCCAGGCGCCGGCCATTATGGTCCTCACGGTTCATGTTCGCGGGAAGAGGGCGCACGTGGAGGGCGCATCTCCACTGGGATGGAATACGTACGCGCTCTTCCATGAGAGTGGTGGGTTGGATGTATAGTCGGGCAAGAAGGCGGCGACCGTCGACTTTTTCGCGCACTAATTGACCCCACGCAAACACGCACGGAAACTCAAAAACACCTCCAAAGAGCCATACACAGCTTTCAGGGCAACAAACTCAGTTGGCACACAAGCTCCGGGACCAGTACTTGTGCACCACCCAGGACCCCCGCGGGCCGGCGTACTCTTATGCAGGTTCTGAGAACATTGAGCTGGATCAACCTTTCCAGCTCCATGACCTGAGGGCGGCCCTGGCAAAAATGAAACGTGGCACCGCTCCGGGTCGGGACAAAATTACAGTCAAATTGTTAGCCAACCTCCCCGACCCGACATACTTGTCTTTACTGAATTACATTAACTCAATCTGGCTTGGGGAAGTACCACTCCCCATCGACTGGAAGACCGCCCTGGTCACTTTCATTCCTAAACCTGGAAAGGCCATCAACACGGACAACCTCCGCCCCATCTCTCTGACTTCTTGTGTGGGCAAACTCATGGAGACGATGGTACGCGACAGGCTGTCCGAGTTCATGGAATCCAAACATCTTTTCGCAGACACCATGTTCGGGTTTCGCCCACAGAGATCTGCACAGGATGTCCTGCTACAACTCAATCGGGCTGTCCTTGACCCCGTCGAATGGGCTCACAATGACAAGGTCGTACTCGCCTTGGATTTGATGGGAGCATTCGACAACGTTACCCACAAGATCATTCTCACCCACCTCTCTCAAACTAACTGCGGCAGAAACGCCTTTCAATACATTCGGCAATTTTTGACAGACAGACACTCTTACATTCGAATCCAGGATAAGGAACATGGCCCTTTTCATTTAGGAACCAGGGGTACACCACAGGGCGCGGTGCTCTCTCCCTTTTTATTCAATCTGGCTATGATGCGCCTACCGGCCCAGATGCGCGCTGTCAACGGTGTACAGCATGCGCTGTACGCCGATGACATCACCCTGTGGGCCACACAGGGTTGCCTTGGAGACATTGAGGCCAACCTGCAGGAGGCGGCGACCATAGTGGACCGTTATGCTCGCCGCTGCGGCCTCCAATGCTCCACCCAAAAGTCTGAATTTGTGCACATACGCCCCTCACCAAAGTGCACAGCCAAAATTTCATTGTCTCTTAAGACAGGTCCAATCCCTGAAAAAATCGAAGTCCGGGTACTGGGGCTCTTTATACATCAAGACAGACGGTCAGGAACAACATTGGCCAAACTCCGTCAGGTGGGGGACCAGGTGGGCCGCTTAGTCCGCCGGGTTTCTAACAAGCGCGGGGGGTTACGATGTAAGGACACCTTGCGGCTGGCGCATGCATTTGTAACCAGTCGAATTCTATATTCGACTCCATACCTCCACCTGCGGAAGCAAGACGAGGATTCACTCGAAGTCATCCTCCGCAAAATTATTAAGCGGGCTCTGGACCTCCCCGTGACCACCTCCAACAAGCGCCTCCTGGGGCTGGGCATGGTGAACACATTTCGGGAGCTCCGGGAAGCTCACTTGACCAACCAATACACACGTCTCTCGAAGAAAGAGGTGCCGTAGTGGAGGTCTTCGGAATAATTTCGACCACCTGTGAATCTTTAACGTGCACTCACATTCAAAAGTTTTGGTTTTGTGGGGTTCAACGTGCCAAAGCGACTCAGACTTAGAGGGTCGCCGTACTGAAGTGCTCCGGAATGTTCCACCGCCAGCGGTTTTTCGACGTGCTCTGAAATCGCACAGTACACAGGCCTCTAGCATTTTGCCTCCATCCAAATACGACCACGCATGCGAAACGGTCTGAGAGAAGATTTTGGCTGAAAAACTGATAGCTCATCGCGCTGCCAGGACTAACCTGCGTGCTAAGATATTCTGGGTGGAGGGTGGGGATGTGTATGGACCGGTTGTGTCAGTGGTGGTTGTAGAGAGGCAAGGGTGGGGGAAGAAGGCTGCTGTGGAGCCCGCGGTTTCCGTGAGACAGGCGTCTGTGTCGGCCACCGCCGCAGCGTCCAAGGGTGGCTTGTGGTTGTATGCGTGTGCTTGGCGGCGGACTGCGTGTGTGCGCTGACATGTTGCGTGCAATGAGTCCGAGGCGGAGGTTAGGGGTTGTAGAAAGACATCTACCCCCCTAACCTCCGCCTCGCACCCATTCCACGCAACATGTCCGCCCACACACACGCAGGCCGCCGCCAAGCACACGCATACAACCACAAGCCACCCTTGGACTCTGCGGCGGTGGCCTACACAGACGCCTGTCTCACGGAAACCGCAGGCTCCACAGCAGCCTTCTTCCTCCACCCTTGCCTCTCTACAACCAGCACTCACAACACCGGTCTATACACCTCCCCACCCTCCACGCTCGCCCTATAAATACACGAGATTGCCGATGCCATCACACACTTTGCCACCCTATCCCCCGCCCCCGCATATGTTGTCTATACAGACCCGCAGGCAGCTCTGCGTGCCTTCCATGAAAAAGCCCTTCCTTTCCCTACCCGATCGGGCTTAGACGCCACCCCCATAGCATTAAGCCCACGACCGGTGACCCTTCGGTGGATCCCTAGTCCCATGGGCATCCAAGGCAATGAGCTGGCTCACCAGGTTGCCTGCGATACTATACACCGGGCGCCGGGGATCGCATGGACGAGCCCACCGACGGAGCAGGCGGTCAGGGCTTACAGACAGACTGTCGACGAATACTACACGCAGCAAAAATTGAACTCAGCTGATTTACCACCACCACACCCGTTTTTATCCATCCGTGAAGCTCGCATTCTTCGCCGAATACAGTTTAATCTCCTACGTACACCAGCCAACCTGTAGAGCGGACGGGATCACGAAGACGGCACTACGAAATCTGGACACCCCCTCTATCGAAGCCTTCACAGGCTATTTCAATTAGTGCTGGCAAAACGGTTCCCTACCTCCTCAGTGGAAAACATCGAAAGTTGTATTTCTGCCCAAGCCAGGCAAGCCGCCTCACCATACTAATCTCCGACCCATCTCTCATACTTCATGTGTAGGCAAGCTGTTCGAGCATGTCATTCAGACGCGACTCAGTATTTACTTGGAGGATAATGACCTCCTCTCAAACAGCATCTTTGGTTTTAGACCAGGATTGGCAGCGCACATATGTATTCCTCCACTCCAACATCAGATACTGGAACCCAAAACAAAGGATACGAAAGCCATATTAGGAGTCGACTTCAATAAAGCCTTTGATCACGTTACCCACGCGACTTTCCTAACGAACCTCCAATCCCTCGAAGTTGTACAACGCATGTACAACTACATTCACGATTTCCTCAGTAATCGTACAGTCCATCTCTCATTCGGCCCGCATTCCTTAAGCGACATCACCATCGGTTCCCGAGGCACCCCACAGGGAGCGGTCCTCTCCCGGAATCTCTAACATAGCCATGATGGGATTATCTAAATTACTCAATTCGATAACAAACCTACACTTCAGCTTCTAGCCAATGACATTACACTCTGGACATGCCGAGGTAGCGACGCGAAGATAGAACACCGCTTACAAACAGCACTAAATATCATTTGCACGTATTATCAGCGTCAATTGAAACGCGAACAAGCCAACTGAAACGGTGCCGCCGCGGTGGCTCAGTGGCTATGGTGCTCGGCTGCTGTCCCGAAAGACGCGGGTTCGATCCCGGCCGCGGCGGTTGAATTTCTTTGGAGGAGAAATTCGAGGCCCGTGTACTGTGCGATGTCAGTGCACGTTAAAGAACCCCAGGTGGTCGAAATTTCCGGAGCCCTCCACTACGGCGTCTCTCATAGCCTTAGTCGCTTTGGGACGTTAAACCCCATAAACCTAACCTAACCAACTGAAACGCGAACAGCACAGCTCGCAGATATTATACTAGGGAGGCAAAATACATGAGCAGTTGATTTTCTCGTCGAAGCCGAAAAGACCGCTCTTCTGAAATGTTAATAGCCCACGCCTGTATTTCACCTTCAGCCTCTAATATGCTTTAATTTTGTGCTCGCGTTTCAGGTGTTTTGTTCGCATTTCATTTGACGCTGATAGTACGTCAATGATAAAGAGTTCTCAAGCTCCCCCACGAAATAGCAACTTTTCATATACAAGACCCGCCGAACGTCTGGCACACCATCCAATATTCAGCTCGTTTGGTGCAAGGAACCGATTCCCGCAGTCCCAAAGGTTCGCATACTGGGAATGTTTGTCACTACTTCTGGCTCTCACACTGACACGATCCAAGCACTCCAAACTCACACACAATAGGCAACCAGGTTCATCAAACGTGTGGCACATAGAAAAACTCGCTGTGGCTTAGCTTGGTTAAGCCCGGTAATTGCGAAAGCAATATCCGTACCTACGCCATGGTAAAGCTGGTAGTGTAGCTGGTGGTGGTGATTGTGGTTAGACTTGTGGTGATGCATCGGTTATACAATCCAATCCAATCCCATCCAATCCACAGCAATCCAATCCAATACAATTCACTCCTATCCAATCCAATCCAATGTAATATAGTCTACTCTAATGTAATCTAATCTAATCCAATCCAATCCAGTCCAGTCCTGTCCAGTCCAATCCAGTCCCATCCAATGCAATCTAATCTAATCCAATCTAATGCAATCAAGGTCAAATGAAGGTCAATGGTGGTCACCGCCGCGGCACGGCAAAGGCGTGAAAGTGCAAGTAGTATTGCTTTCGCAATAAAATCGTGCCTACGGTAACTAAATACGCTTAGACTAACACAGGCTGACATCGCCAGTAGAATAACATACGCACTACCATATCTCCCCCTCTTAGCGAAAGATAGAAAACGCTTGGACGGCCTCATTCGGAGAAGTACGCGCACAGCTTTGCGCCTTCCCCCATGCGCTTCCATAGAGCGCCTTCTTCGACTAGGAATACATAACACTTTCGAGGAACTCTGTGAGGCCATCAAAACGGCACAACTAGCCAAACTCACACGCACCCGCTCCCCCGTAACATGGACACCGACATGCACGAAAACAGACGACAAGCGCCGGCTCGGGCTCTTGAGAGACAACACGGCTCCCGACCCGGTGTATATTATGTAGACTTAGGAGAGCCATCGCCCACGGGATTTTACACGGCCGCTGCGTTCAGCAGGAAATGCACGTTGATGGACTCTCCTTTCGAGCCCCGAATTCAATGCGAGCCGAGGAAGTAGCGATCGCTTGCTGCCGCCCACGCCAATTCGAGAATCATCATCACGGACTCCCGAAAAGCATGTGATCATTACTTGGCCCGGGAGATCTCCCCCTTAGCTGTTTGTATTCTAAGACGGACTGCCACTGATCCAACACCGAAAAGAATCATTTGGGCTCCAGGCCACCAGGGCTTACGAGGTAATGAGGCCGCTGACGGGGCTGCCCGAGCGCTTACTCACCGGGCTTCTCATCCCAGCTCTCCTGGCTCGGAGACTAACCAGCCGCTGCTGCGATTCAGGGAAATAATAAGCATTATAGCAACAACCACCGCCTTTTCCCGGCCCCTGCAAAGGGGCTGAGTAAGACGGAGGAGCGAACTTTAAGGAGCCTGGAGACAGGTACTCGACTCTGTCCTGCAGTCATAAAACATTACGATCCGAACGCCGATGGGCGCTGCCCGCACTGTGGGGAGATCTGTGATATCTTCCACATGGTGCGGGCATGTACTCAAAATCCCCACCTCCCCCCTTCCCCTACCCGTTCCAGAGAAGCATGGGAGAGTGCCTTCCTCAAGTGCTCCTCGCTTGAGTCCCAAAGGGCTCTCGGGAAACGGGCGAGAGACGAGGCCTCGTCATGCGGTGTCCCGGACTAGGGACGCCGACCATGTAGCGGGGCCACTCTGTGGCTCCCAAACTCTATTTCATCAAATAAAAATTTTCACCAACAGCACATGCACCCCTGCAGGACGTGCTCTGCTGCAGTCACTTCGCATATCGCCCGTCGGCGTTATACCCGGCACTTCCACAATCCCTACTCCCATAAAATCTGCAGTTCAGATAGCCCCTCCCTAAACAAATGCACCCGAAGCGCGATCAAAGGCGCAGAAAGGCCCGGGCCTTTGCACTACACAGAGCTTGCGGATAGAATCAAAATATCTATACCCGTACACTTCCACACCACAGTGCCCAAACTGTCCACACACATATGAAGATATAGAACAATGCCTTAAACCGGACCACGCAGCCTTCCAGTCCCCCGCCTACCCTTTCCCCCCACCCCCACTGTGGCCCATCTGGCTTGCCTCCCTGGATCTGAAACTGCAACGCGCCCACGTCACCTTGGCCCAGGAACTTTTGAACGCCTAACATAAACGCTGTTAATTGTCACACCACCACCACTACTCATGTTCCGCCCGAGGTTCTCCTGTAGGGAGCCTGCTCGTCCAGCACAGACCGAAAATACTAGCAACGGCTGGTTAAGAAGGGCGCGCAAGATAACTGCCAGCGCAGTTCTAGAAAAAGAACACCACCCAAAGAGAATGGCAACCAACCGCCAACTTACCTCTGGTCAAAGAAAAGTCTTCCCCTTCCTCCTCTGACCTACAGTGCGCATACTGTGGCATAGAGGTGGACCGGTACCACATCGTAAGGGCCGTCCAAGACAACACAGATATAGAAATGATAAAACAGCTGAAGATTAAGCGATTACCACTATCGCGTCACACCTTAAAGGCAGAGCTTAAGTGTCCCCTCCAGCTCTTCCTCTGCACCAGGGACGCAAAGTGAAGACAACGTAGGAATGTTATAAGGACGCAGTGTCACACTTTTATTAAACATCCTATAGGTCAGGTGTTCAGCAGGCCTTGGGATACGGTGTGTCGAGGGCGCGTTGCAAACTCAGGTCCCAATACGAAAGCCAGATAGGCCGCAGAAAGGGGGGCGGGGGGGTGCTGTGGTATTGTGTCAGTTTTTGTAATATCTCTCTCTCTCTCTCTGTGTGTGTGTGTGTGTGTGTGTGTGTGTGCGTGTGTGCGTGTGTGTGCGTGCGTGCGTGTGTGTGTGTGTGTGTGTGTGTGTGTGTGTGTGTGTGTGTGTGTGTGTGTGTGTGTGTGTGTGTGTGTGTGTGTGTGTGTGTGTGTGTGTGTGTGTGTGTGTGTGTGTGTGTGTGTGTGTGTGTGTGCGCGCGCGTGTGCGTGCGTGCGTGCGTGCGTGCGTGTTGGAACACTTGGATACGAGTTTACCGGTAACAAAAAGGTTTGGCTGCCATAAGAAATGTTTCATTTCAGATGAAAGATGAGAACTTCACGGATTGATAGGTACATTTCAGACGGGACTATCAGCTAATCATTATTAATGTGTGAAATATTCGTGGCCAGTATGTGAGCCACGAATATTGTGAGCTCGTGGTCGTCTTCTGTTTACCGGTCGAGGAAAAAGAAACAGACGACCACACATCACATACAACGCTTCACGCTTTGACACTTTTGTCATCGATCGTAAAAGCCGAGCAACACAGACCTTAACAAGCTGGCTGCGTCGATTTTTCCGCACTTAGAACAACCGCACAGTACCTTGATTTTCGACGCCGCGTAAGAAAACAGTATCAAGGCGTGGAACAGCTGTTTCCGTGCAAAGCGGCTTGTTGACGTTTTACCGCTGTCTGCGCACCCCCGCGGCAGCAAGTGTTACCCACTAGCAAATTTAATAGCCTAACTTCTTCCGCTTCTTGTTTTTCTTTATATTTTTTAGCTTTAAACATTTTTTTGGCAAAATAAAATAATAATTATTTTTATCGCTCTGCATTTCTTTACTCGTTTACCAAAAATTTAGCAGTCGGTCCCTCGTCGTGCAGGCAAATGCTTCGGGGCGCCGCTCTGCTGCAATTGGCTGATTCCTCGTTGCGTCAGTTTTGCGTCAAGCGTTGACGTCACATCGTTGCGTCATTCTGACGTCACTGTCAATAACGTTTGACAGATTTTTGACAAAGTTCTGTAATACGGGCCCATATGAAAGTTGGGAGCTTCACGGATTGATAGCTATATTAGAGACGGGACTATCAGCTAATCATTATTGGTGTGCGAAATATTCGTGGCCAGTATGTGAGCCCTGACCGCGTCCACAACCGACGGGCTCGTCCACCAAATTCCCGGCGACCGGTGTTGAGGGCGGCATCACCGGCAGATCTACTAGGAGAGGGGAAAGCAGTGTTGTGAAGTGTACGCAGAGCTGCCTGCGAGGTCAGGGAGGGGGTATTAGGGTGGTGAAGTGTTTGGTGGCCTCAGCGACTCCGTGGATTTCTTTGGCTATAAGTTGAGCAGGGAGTAATACGGAACAGTCGTGCGAGTTCCTGTCGGATGCAGAGATAAACCGCTAGAGGGGCAAGGCTGCAGTGAAACTAGCGTTTTCCGTGAGGTAGATGCCTGTGTAGGTCACTGCCACTGTGTCCCTGGGTAGTTTTCGGTTCTACGGCAGCGGCCTGCGTGTATGTGGTCGTGTTACGTGGAATGGGTGCGAGGGACATGCTAGTGATACAGATGCGAGACTGCAGTAGGTCAGGAAAGCAACGGGTTCGTAAGCGGTGTGGGAATGTCCACCGGCCAGTCAGTGAGTAGGACAGCCGGATGATTTGTTCTTGATTTATTGTTTTATTGGGGTTTAACGTCCCAAAGCAACTCAGGCTACGAGGGACGCAGTAGTGAAGGGCCCCGTTCTTCCTGGTGTAGGTTGCGGGGATCTTGGAGGGTACGGACGAGGCCTGTTCTCTACAAGGTGTCTGTGAACACCTCAGGGGCCAGTACTATAGAGTTTTGTGCCTGTGGAGGGGGAGTAAAGAACGTATGAGGCTTTGTTCAGGGTGAGCACTTGAGAATGGCGACTGGCATGTTTTTCGGAAGCGCCAGCATATGTTAAGACTACGTAGCGAAGTGCGTGCGTGATGGAGTGCATGTGTATATGGTCTGATGGATGGTTGAAGAGTCGGAGGTAAGCGGCGTCGCTAGAACGGGGCAAGAGTCGACACGGTGGATGCGCTGTACTACCAGGGTGAGCGAGACGGAGGCGTTTAGTGTCCGTTGATATTTGCTGCGACCTGCGAGTATAATACCTTTGTCACACGGGCGTTTCCGAACTCGATCTCCATCGGAGTTTTCGAGCACGATCGAAGCGTCCAGTGCTACAAGGGCATTTTCTGTGCTCATTGATGTGTCTGTGTGTGTTGGGAGGTGCCAAATATTCCACAGACATCTGCAGGAAGCTGACTTCCGGCAACACTGCGCAGATAAATGCAGCGCTAGCCAAATCAGCCAGGCTGTGTTGGCGGCGGTTTGCGGAGAGAACTTTGCTGAGGTCAGCGTATACTCGTGGTCGCAGTATTCACAGGTATTGCAGTTGCGACTACTATGAGCCTGAAGAGAAAATGCTGGTGTGATGTGGTGATGGTGATGGTGATGTGGTGTTGGTGGCTGCAGCTCACCTCGAAACAAAGGATGAGGCAGAGCCAGCGAGGGGAAAAACTGACAACAAAAAAAGGCGGCTGCTTTTTACGAGTTGCTTATGTGCAGAAGCAGTGGCTGTGTACGACAGGACAGCGCGACGTGAAAGATGGAGGTATGAACAAAAAGAGCGTTGGTTTGAAAGCACGTTGTTTAGAAATAAAGGAGAACCTTGTTCTCACGGATGCTTTCCGTGCGTCACAATAAAAGAGCAAAACACTGAGGCAACATACCAGTATCGATCGTTAGCAATATCGAATGAATATTGCGTCATTAGACACCGTCGCTATTTCTAGTACAAATTCTTCGTTTCATAAAAGTGATATGAAATCGATTGCGCTGCAGAAGGCGCATTCAGCACTGCAAATTCCTGTCGTTTAATCTCGCGTTACGCAAGTTTGGTAGCCGTTTGTCGGGTTTTTATTTTATTTTATTGCTTAATTAGGCACGGGCATTGTGGTGCTGACGGTTGAGAGTGCTGCAGGAAGCGGCCAACGACAGTGTCCACCTGGTTGCGACTGGTTGCGGTCGCATGGTCACAGCCGCAATTCTGGTGCGTGAAAAAAAAAAAATGAGACATATTAGAAAATAGACAGAAAAAGGCGGTAATGAGCAACGCCTTCGCGCATATGAGTGGTTGGAAATAAAAAAAAGCAATATAAGCAGTTAGAGCACAAATTTAAAGCAGCGCCATATTGCGGCTCTCGAAACGGATAAAAAAAAAAACAGATGACAGCACGGCATGCTGGCACCTAGTCAAGGCTACGAAGAGAGCGCCTTCCCAATGCAATATGAAACGTCAAAGGCACTAGATCATGCAACGCTTGGCGTGAATCTTCTTGTGTCTTCGCTAGTTCTGCGTTTTAGAGAAAAGTAAAACAGCGACCTGTCATGTTTACAGTGCAAACTGCAGTGTTAAAATTCCTCCAAGCAGTCCTTCAAAAAAGATACTGATTGAGACGTGTGATTTTTGTTAGGAAAACTGAATTTTGTGGCCCTGCATGGTTTTTTAAACGTTTGCTGGGCAGTAAACGATTCGTTTGGTTTATTAGGGTTCAACGTCCTAAAGAGACTCAGGCTATGAGAGACGCCGTAGTGAAGGGCTCCGGAAATTTTGACAACCTGGGCTTCTTTAACGTGCACACACACCGCACATCACATGGGCCTCTAACAATTCACCCCCATCGAAATTCACCCGCCGCGGCCGGGATCGAACCGGCGTCTTTCGGGCCAGTAGTCGAGTGCCATAAACACTGCGGCCCCGGGGCGGGTTCGGCTGCAAAGGAGTATTTCACTTTGAGAAGATTTCATTGCAAACGGAAACGCTTTCCAAGCCGCTTAATGATGAGAAAGCCTAGGAGCAACGCCAAGGGTTTGAAAGCAGCTGGTGTGGACCAATTAACAGAACATATTTTGAAGGGTGAAGGGGAGATTGTGCAAGAAAAACTAGGCACACTGTATACCAAATGCCTAATGACCTCGGGCGTACCAGATGCTTGCGAGAAAGCTAACGCCATGATCCCTATGAAAGGAGACGTAAAGGATACAAATTACACAGCGATCAGCTTAATGTCCATTGCGTATAAAGTATTTGTGGTTTATGGTGGTTTAAAGTCCCAAAGCACTCAGGCTATGAGGAACGCCGTAGTGAAAGGCTCCAGATATTTTGACCTGAGATTCGAGAAATTTGGGGTTCTTTACTAAGGCAAGGACTAATACAGTCAGGACAACCTTAGACTTCATTCAAATGATGAGGCGGGCTTTCGTAAAGGAGACTCGACAATAGGACATATTCAGACCATCAATCAAGTGAAAAGAGAAATGTGCAGAACATAACCAAACACTGTATATAGCCTACATAAATTACCAGAGAGCATTTGACTCAATCGAAACCTCCGCAGTAATGCAGACACTGCGGAATGAGGGCGTAGAAAAGCCTCATGTAAAATTATATATAAACGAATGCGCAGCTGCCATAGTCCTCCATAATGTCAATAAAATTCCAACAAGGAAGAGCGTAAGGCAGGCAGACACAATCTCGCCAATGCTATTCACCGCCTTTTTACAGGAGGTATGCAGAGGCCTGTATTGGAACAGCTGGGAATAAGATTGAATGAAGAATACCTTAGCAATCTGTGCTTCGTTGATGGCACTGTCTTCCTAAGTCACTCAGTAGATGAACTGCAGAGAACGAGCAAAGAGTTAGACAGGCATGTTAAAAAAAAAACACCTGTGAATGCAGTACGACACAGCTACACTCCATCACTGTCGTGCTCTTCCTTCAACATAGCTTTGCCTGCATTCGAGTTTGATTCTCACCTGCTGCCACTCTTGCAGGTCAGCTATGACGGTTCTTCGTGCAGTGTCTGTCGGTCTCCTGTCGTAGCTTGCAGATGTCTGGTCCTTTTTCCTGCTGCATTCAACCATCCGCAAAACAATCAGTCCAGATTTAATTTGGGACTAAGTTTTCACATTAAAGAACAACGGTTTGCGACTACAGCACCCCAAAGTACTGCACACAAAAATTTTTCCCTTGCCATGTGGCAGATATGAGCGCGCGCAGTTTTCTTTTTCGGGGTAATGGGCAGTAGGATGATGACTATAGCATGGAATGATGCACATATAAACCCTGTGTAGCATTGTCGGTTTTCTTAATGAATGGTAAAGATGATGCATATACCATGATCACACATTGTTCTGTACAAAAGCAATTGTCACGTGTTCAGCACATGCTCCTGCAGCTGCAACAATGGCGCAGAGGATGCGGACGAGTTCACAGGCTGCTGAAAACCTATACAATGCTAAGCATCTCCTAGATAAGAAAAGGTGCTACATCACACATGGAGAATCCTAATGGTTCTTTTTTCCCCGTCACCAAGTGGCTACGCGTAGCTGCCAAATGCTCTTTGGACTGCTTGGCTAACACAAGGTCCAGTTCTCTATGTGGTCTTTTAAAGAAGCCACTGTGACTAGTGACGTCACATGTTGGCCCCTGACAAATAGAACAGCGAAAATAAGATATCTAGACATAGAGTCGGAGGTAATTACGCTAGGGAATAGGGGCACCCCGCAAGGATCGGTCTTATCCCCGCTTCTATTTAACCTTGCTATGAGAGGTCTCCCGGAAAAGCTCAAAAAGATTGGCAACATACACTTTAGTATGTATGCTGATGACGTAAATATCTGGGTCAATCAGGGCAGCGATGGCGAAATAGAGCATAAACTACAGGAGACAGCGGACGTAGTGGTAAACTACGCAGCGAATAGAGGGCTAGCGTGCTCACCAGAGAAATCCGAGCTTCTGGTGTATAACCCTAAGCACTTGAGACTCAAACAGAGTAACAACTTCAACATCACGGTCGGAGGAAACCCCGTGCCGATGGTGGATAGGATTAGAATATTAGGACTGCATATTCAGAGCGACGGATACAACGGGGAAACCCTGAAGAAGCTCGAGGGATATGCGGCCCAAGCCATAGGGATATTTAGAAGAATAGCACTCAAAGGACGAGGGCTAAGAGAGAAAAGCTTGATCAAGTTGGTGAAAGCATACGTTATCAGCCGGATAAGCTATGCTACACCCTACTTGAAGATCCGCGCCTCAGAACGGGATAAACTAGACACGATCATAAGGGGATGCTACAAACGGGCTCTAGGCCTGCCCATAAGCACCTCCACGGAAATACTCCTAGACATGGGTATTCACAATACATGGAGAGAGATTGCTGAAGCCACGAGAACGGCGCAGCGAGACAGTTTAAGCCAATCAAACACAGGAAGGGCGATTCTAAGCATGGTAGGACTCCAGACGGAAAAGGGTATTCTAGTAAAGCGGGACATCCCAAGGGACATCAGAGAAAAGATCAGTGTAGATCCTTTACCCAGAAACATGCACCCTACATTTCACAAAGAAAGGAGGGGAAAGAGAGCTGAGGCGCTCACCAAACGCTTCGGCGAAATGAATGAGAAAGCAGTGGCCTACACGGATGCGGCTAGCGGGAAACTGAGAGCAGCGGTGGCAACGGTTGTTAGTGGCCGGGGTACAGCTGTCTCTTCCGCAGCCATACGCAGCCGAAATCCAGAGTCGACTGAAAAAGTTGCAATAGCGCTCGCTTGCGTGGGAACGGAGGCACAATACATAATTAGCGATAGCAAGACTGCTATCCAAAATTATGCCCGAGGCAGAATAACACAGGAAGCACTGCGAATCCTAGAGGGACGCAGAATAAATAGAATAATTAGTCCCGTTTGGACACCAGCTCAGAGACAGTTCCACGAAACGAGGCGGCAAACGCCCTGGCTCGAGATCTCTACTTCCGAGCCGCGGCAGGACCGCCCGATAACAAGGAACTGGACGAGAGACTGATAAATTACACAGAAATAGTGGAAAATTAAAAACTACACAGGAGACTCTTTCCTCCCCCGGACAAAGAGCTCGCTAACACAGAGGCTACGGCTTGGAGGAGACTACAGGCTAAAAATTTCATACACCCAGTGTGGGCATCGCATGTCTTAAAAAATGAGGATATTGATGATAAGTGTAGGAAGTGCGGGGAGAGGGGGACCCTCGACCATGTGATTTGGGAATGTGCGGATTCTTCAGGGTTCCGAGAGAAAATAGACAGTAGAGAGGCCTGGGAAACCCTTCTGCAAAGCACGGACCCCGTCGTGCAGAAGAAAGCGGTCCATCTGGCGATAGCTGCTGCGAGGAGCCAGAAGCTCCTTGCCTGTCTCTAGTCGCGGAGGTCCCGGCCCCTGCCCCTCGGCCTGCGTGCCGGAGGTAGGGAATAGGGGGCCTCCATTCTGATGGAAAATAAAGGTTTATCAACAACATCAACAACCTGGATGGGCTGCAGTAAGGGCATTAGTGAAGGATCTTAGCAGAAAAGTGCATGCTCTTGCGACATCCAATTTACCACAACACTTTCATCTCTGGTCACTGTTTTTGTTGTGGGTCTTGCATTAGCACAGCTCATTAACCACATGTATTATCACTTAGTCGATTCATGCTATGCTACAACATAGCATGAATGCAAGACAGGAAATGCTTGAATGGCATGGCTATGCTGTCATATCTTACTAGTGGCATACACTGCCAGACTTACACGTACTGAAGGCGGCAGTTTCTGAATGCTTTGCAGTATTTAATTTCGCACGGTGCTTTAATACACTGACTCGGCTGTAATGTTTTTCTTTCTCATTACTATCGTGTCTGGCGCATGACGGACTCAGTTGCTTATGTACCATAAAAACCAACACATCACACTTTACTACAAGGCACTGCAAATTGTCAAAACATGTTAAATTAAGTGTATTAAGGCGGAAGCCTTTAATGCCTCATCGTTGTAAGCAGGACTTGTCGACAGAAATATCACGCTTTTCAATTGGTCGAAATGGTCGTGACGTCAGAGTGTGCGAATTTCAAACGGGGCCAATTGTACTTTGGCTAGTTACCATGAAACCAATTAAAGGGATCGTATAGTGAAACTCGAGATAAGTGGGACTGAGTTTCGTTAATTGCTTAATTAACCTTTCTAGTCAGACCAGATAAATAAAACCGAGTAGGAAATTGGTCAACTTGGGGAATCGAACCAGGGTCTCCGGAGTGCGAGACGAGCACGCTAACCACTCCGCCATGCCAGCTAGGTGGTTTGGAATGAACAAAGGCGCGTCCAGTGAATACGGTCTCTTCGTTCACTCCCATCTTCCTCCCTTCCCTTACGGCGAGGTTCAGGTGTCCACCGAGATTTGTGAGACAGATACATTTCCTTTCCTCAAAAACCAATCTATCGACGAGCAAGGCGTAGAGCCGAACGGGCGATGGCGTTCTGTGGACTCCCTGGCAGCGTTGCAAGACCCTGTCGCGTTCCACTCTCAAAGGTGAAGCGAAACATCTTGACCACACATCAGTGGACACAAGAAGCAACACTGCGCTTAAGGCTTTCGCCTCACCGCACTTTAGGTCACCAAAGCGCCCCGCATCAAGAGAACGCTACAGGGGCTAAATGTCCAACTATGTCATTCTGCCACATAGTTCAGCTGCATGACAGTGCATCTCGCCACCTGACACGTTGCTCTCTCTGCGGTAGCTTCCGTCTGTTGCCAGTGTAGCTGGCACCACCTGTGGAAGCTTCTTGTAACAAAACAAGCCTAACCAAGTCGTAATCTAAAAAGCTGCTTTTTTCTTGATTTTCTAACGTTGAAAGTGTGGAGTTGTGTTAGAAATATCCCTTTAAAAAATCCACTGACAATACGCTATGTTTCAAGAAAAAACTAAAGCTAACAACTGCAAGCGGGGACTATATTCCACTGCATTGGACGAGAAGGCGTGTTTCGGCTCCGCACCATCCGCTCCACTGCCACAAAAATTCATCATGAAGTATAGGTTTGTACCTCATGCAAAACTCGTCCCAAGATACCATATTTGATGAAACCAAAATGGCCAACCACCCACTTCAAAATATCACAACCCAAAAGCGCGCGGTTTCTTGTTTTATGCTTCCACAATGTGTTCCATACCACACCTTCACCTTGCTTCACCTTGCTTCATATGCTTCATACCATAATGTGTTCCATATAGAACCCCAGGTGGTCGAAATTTCCGGAGCCCTTCACTACGGCGCCCCTCATAGCCTGAGTTGCTTCGGGACGTAAAGCCCCAATAAACCAATAAACCAAAAGGCAACCTTCATAAAGCTCTTAGACATGCAACAAAACAATTGAGCTTAATGAAAATAGTGCCCAGTTGTTGAAGAAGGTTGCAAAACGAACATTATACACGCGATCTCTGAACGCCCTGCGTGAGACCAATGTTGGGTACTAGCGGACGACGCTTTGTTTGATAGCTCAACCCTCATCCGCCGCGCCGCAGGGGTGGTAACAGCAACAGCAGGCTGGCTCTTCCCTATGGGCGCGCCGAAGAGTTTCGAAACTGAAGTATATCTACAAACATCGGTTGAAACCGCATGCTGAGCAAATGACCAGTGGCAGAAATGCCGAAGCAAGCTGGAAATCTCATTCTCGAAAACAGGTACTTGCGTAAGACGAGGACAAACAAGTAACATATAAGGCATGCATGCGCTTAACTTCCAACTGGTTCATTTCTCAGAAAGAAGGCAAAACTTATGCATGCATTATCTAGCGGCCAAAAAGCAATGGTTTTCACTCAAACGTGCAAACCTGGTCAGGGCCACTTTGAAAGAAAACTCTTTCCACTTTCAAGACATATATGCCAATTGCAAGAAATGCAATTTCTCAGTGCACATGCAAATAAAGTTCGTTACGCACTATCAAAATGCATTTTAATTCTATGCAAGTGACCAAGTGGTGTGCAAACAAATGATGGCTGCAGCAGTTCCTTTTCATGCGCCAATGAGCTGCGAGAAGTAATATAGAGGCTTATCAGGGACACGACTGCCACCTTGTGACCTTTCTGGCTCATGAACAAGAAATGGAAGAAGGAATCGAGGTGGCAGGGGAGCAGAGCATGAGCAATGAATTGACAGTATATGATGGGAGCACTCTCTACTGAAACAGGTTGTCCTGTCTGCAGGTGGGTAGGTGCCAATGGTTCACCCATTTTTATCATCTGTCCCACCTTTAAAAACCGATTGCTTCATATCAAAGCTTAACACAGTATCCATAATCCACTTTGCATGGGGCACCTAAAAAATTATCATCTCAACAATCTGATAAACTGTCATCATATCATCAAGATTTGTACTGCTATCCAGGTAAGATATTCCTTTATCATTCAGTTGCTACGCAAGCAGTGCAAAATAGTTTCAAATGTCAGTGACGTTATCCTGACGTTGGATTGACAAGAAGTACACAAAATAATGTTGCCGCTTAATCTGTGTCAGCAGTCAGGCAAAACATATGCACACCTTACACGAAAAAAAGGACCGTTTACATACTCTGCAAAGGTGAAGGAAGCGCAGAGCAACTTTTGAAGCAATAGATCGCAAAGCGCCACTTTTTTGACAGTGCATTAATACACGCAGTTACCACATCAAGCATTTCCACGGCGATCAAATCAACAATCAATCATGTATGAGCAACTGCCACACAGAAACATTAAGAACCTGAAAATGTCATCACGGTGCGCGCACACTAAGATGTGAGCGACTTTCAGTGAGCTTCACGATGCCTTCATGACCCCCCTCATGATGCCTTCAGTTTAGAGCCAGTGACACACTCCAGCTGAGTGAAGTTAATGTGACGTAATTCTGAAACATCATAACGTACCTCGGGCACTGTTACAGTAACATCACATTTTGTTGCGCAAAGTTGCATGGCAGTTGTTACAGGCAATGGTGAGGCAACATATTGCATTAGTTGGATAACTCCACCATTGCACCCATCTTCAATTTTAGCTAGGATGGTTACTCAGACATTTAGTTTCCTTTACACATGTTAATAAACGTCTCTTACCTTTAGGCTTTCGTAGCAGTCATTCATACTCAAGAATTAGTGTCCGAGGAAAGACCCCCACAATTCTCCAGTAGCACACCATGGACTCTTTTCAGCTCACCTAAAGCAGAGTGAACAAAATAAACGAGACTAATCTTAGTGTCTAACACAGAAAGTCCTATGAACATGCATGAAGAAATCTGCAAAAATGAGAGATGTGCAATCTGCAAAAGTGAGAGACCACAACATTACTGCACAGTCCCTGCAGTTACAGCAGGAGCATGGCCCACTAGACATAAAATAGAACAATACTGAGCAGCTCAGAGCCAGTTCAGTTCTTTTCTTGCCCTGCTGTTCAAATAGATAATTGAAATCAGTGGTATCAGTTCCTCAGGAGCACAGACCTTTGGGCTAGTTGGTTCATAGCAGTTCCTGATTTCACAGTGAGCAAGTCTTACAAATAAACAATGTCATGGCAACCATATGAATTTCTTGTAGTTTTGCCAACTCCACAAAGATGTCAGCTCTTGTTTCTTTGCAACTGACTACAGTATAGGTTTCTTCACATCCTTCATAATTTCGTCCAGACATTAAAGAAGTGGTTTGATCAGCCAAGCCACATGCACACACGCGCACACACACACACACACACACACACATGTAAAAAGGTTATTAAAATGGCATCACTAGCGCGGCACGCCTATGCAGGCAACCATGCCGCACAACAAAATGGAAGTCACATCACATCATGGCCACATGAGCGAGACAATCCTGTTGTCTGACAAACCCAATAATGACCCCAACTTCAAGCCATGGCGGACGGGACTTTTGTCGGCGCCCTTTCACACATCTATTAGAGAAGCTGGGTGCGCTGCCCTCTACCCACCTCCCTTTGTGCAGCATCTTTTGGGCCCAAAAGCATCCCTCAGTTGAGGGCTTTTACTTTCGAACCTTGCAACAGTATGGCAGCTGGTAGTTACAAGGTTGCCAATCGCCTCCTGACACTCACCAAATCGGATTGTGAATAGGATCTATACGGGGCGAATTTTGTTGGTTTGGTTGGTTTATGAGGTTTAACGTCCCAAAGCGACTAAGGCTATGAGAGACGCCGTAGTGGAGGGCTCCGGAAATTTAGACCACCTGGGGTTCTTTAACGTGCACTGACATCGCACAGTACACGGGCCTCTGGAATTTCTCCTCCAAAGAAATTCGATGGGGCGAATTTAACAATTCAAAGATTTCATTTCCAACACTGTCAGAGATGCATTAGTGCGATCTGCGCAGGTGAATTGCTCAGGAAGGTGGACACTATGCATGCTACAGAGCTCAATAATTAGACGATTTCTTAACTAGAATCAAACTTTTTATTCTTGATTTCATGGGGCATGACCACATTGCGAAAATGAAGGCCACCAACATTGATGGCGAGCGCAGATCCACAACCTTCTTTATCGGCAATGTGGCTCCAATTATCGAACACTGAGTTGCCCCGACCCCCGCACCACACACCCACAAAATGGTCTCGCTTGCATTTCTCACACCACGGAGACAAGACGCCATTTGAGCATTTTATCACAGGAAGGCTGCGGAAATTTCGACCACCTGGGGTTCTTTAACGTGCACTGACATCGCACAGTACACGGGCCTCTAGCATTTCTCCTCCAAAGAAATTCAGCCGCCGCGGTCCGGATCGAAAAGAGAATAGGTAGGAAGGATGTTGCATTTGCATCTCAGCACTCATGGAAAGTAAGTTTTACAAAACAGAAATTCTGAGTTTCCGGACAGAGATTCACGACACAATAATAATTGGGGACCAAAAAGTTCAGAAAAATTGCAACACTAGTCATAGTCCGCCACATTCCAGGCCCCCGATTCAAAATTTACAACAGAAAATACAACAGCATTTTAAGGCGGAAGCCTTTAATGTCTCATCGTTGTAAGCAGCAGTTGTCGACAGAAACGTCACGCTTTTCAGTTGGTCGAAACGGTCGTGACGTCAGAGTGCGCGAATTTCAAACGGGGCCAATTGTACTTTGGCTAGCAACCATGCAACCAATTGAAGGGATCGTATATAGTGAAGCTCCATGTAAGTGGGACTGAGCTTAGCTAATTGCTTAATTACCCAATTAGCCTAATTTACTTCACTAGTCAGGCCATATAAAACAGAGTAGGAAATTGGTCGAGCTCGGGAATTGAACCCCGGTCTTCGGCGTGCGAGACGAGCATGCTATCCACTCCGCCATGCCAGCTCGATGGTTTGGAATGAGCAAAGGCGCGTCTAGTGAATACGGTGTCTTCACTCTCTCCCATCCTCCTCCCTTCCCTTCCGGCGAGGTTTAGGTGTCCACCGAGATATGCGAGACAGATACATTTCCTTTCCTCAAAAACCGATTTACCGATGAGCAAGGCGTAGAACCGAATGGGCAGTGGCGTTCTATGGACTTCCCGGCAGCGTTGCAAGACGCTGTCGCGTTCCACTCTAGAGGCGAAGCTTAACATCTTAACCAAACATCAGTGACCACACTTTAGGTCAAAAAAGTGCCCCCCTGAATTTTGACGGGTGTCCACCGAGATATGTGACACAGTTACTGCGTCATTTCCTTTCCTCAAATACAATTTTCATTTTCTCCATTACGGGCCCTCTTTCTCTTCTTTCACGCCCACTTCCTCCCTTCCTCTACGGAGCGGTTCAGGTGATCACCGAGATGACAGGGAATTACTGCGCCATTTCCTTTCCTCAAAAAGCGTTGCGTTCAAAGGGCAAGGCATCGCGCCGAACGGGTGGTGCGTTCCGTGGACTCCCTGGCAGCGCTACAACACGCTGTCGCGTTCCACTCCTAAAGGCGAAGCTTAAGCGTCATTAATTAGCAGTTAATCAGCATTCAGGCATTAACCAGTAATTAACCATTAATTAGTGATGTGTCATCTCTTAGTACTTAGTACTCAGTTATATGTGACGCCACCAGTGCCATAGAAGCTGCGAAAGTGGTGCGGAAAACGTTTTCGCCTCTACGCACTTTAGACAGTCAAAGTGCACCTGAGTTTTCTGCTCCATTTTGACAATGGCACAATTTTTTAGTCCACTGAAGGTACAGCCCAAGAAGGCAAAGACCCACGGTTGAAAATCACGCTTCTTGAAGCTAAGAAACTGGCAACGGACAACTAATGCCCATTCCAAGAGCTCACTTCAATGCGCTGAACATCAACAGTTCGACCCCATGGGACAGGTCTTTTATAGCGCGCAGGCTCCTTCTAGCGAAGAATAATATGAGGGTAAAATACGGCAAGAACATGGGAGCGAGACGGTCATAGGAGCTCGGAATGCAGGTTAGCCAATGACGTGCAAGCAGATTTTTTTTAAGGCTGCAATAGGGGGACTACAAAACGAACACCTCTAAGAGCGGTACAGTAACGGTGAAACTTTTAAATGGCCTCGACATAAGGCCTTAAAGGGACAACTTTGGGGGTCGAGTCAGGTCGCGTGCCAATTTGCCTTTCCCTGCGGCGCTTGAATTGAAGGCGTTGAATAGCGCTGCCACAAGACTTGCCGGCTCTGCTGTGAAACAAGAATTCTGCGACCGACAGCCTTATATCATCCCTAACTGTGGTTCAGGAGCAATTAAACGCCGTTCGAACTGCGCTCCACTCAGATAAATAAAATTCCGGTTGACTGGGGCTGCCCACAGACCTCTACATAGAAGAGCATTCATACAACATGTCCTACAAAAAAATTAGGGATTTAAAAAAAATCTGAGCCAATCCTTACGCGCTTCCATCTACAGATTACAGTTCGAATGATCACCCGTCTCCACAGTGTTAGCACCTAAGACTAGTGGAAAACCTCCGACTGCATTTACATTCACGAAAAGCAGGGCTGTGTTGGAATACGAGTTTATCTTCTGATTTCAACAGATGTGACAGCGCCTGCTGACAAGTTATATTCTTTAAAGGGCAGCTGAAACAGTTTTTGGAGAATTCGAGATTATTCAAGAATTCGAATCTATCAAGCTTCTAGATAAACCATGCAAAGTATTTTTGCACTAGCATTTAAAATGGTGGCATAATCGTCGATTAAATCCGCGACGATGTTCAGGCTTCTCCTCACTACGCTGGAGGAGTGCGAGGAAACTCGGCAGTGACGTCATTAACGCCGAAACTTCAGATGCCCGCTGCTTACGCATGCATGCTGCTGTGCGTCGTCAGAAGGCGCCAAACAATGCATTGTGAGCTTCACCTTCGATGGCGTCGGTTTTCTTCCATGAAATAACCCTTTCTTCGCTGGAAACGTAGTACCGTCATACGTGACGTCATTATCGGGGCCTCTGCTCGTCGCTGTGCACTTCAGAGAAGCCTGAACGCCGACGACGACTTTACTCGGCGATTACGCCACCATTTAAAATGCTAGAGCGAAACAGTTTCGCAGGCTTTACCAGCAGATTTCGCACATTCAGCAACTTTAAACTCATGGAATTCTAAAACCGCTTCAGTTGCCCTTTAATTAAAAAGGTCTATATCTATATCTATCGTGTTCCAAGAAGTCATAAAAATGAAAATATCAAGGTTATATGCGAAATTCACGTGAACTCTCTCACTAAGGACGCCCCGATAGTGGCGGGGCCCGCTAGACTCACCTGCCACTGTAGCCGTCGCGCCGAAAGTGGCGGTAATGGTCACGCCCTCCGGAGGTTGCACAGGGAAGGGGGTGGAGGGCTCCACAGCATTGCGCACCACTTCCCGACGACGGTCAGTCACGGGTGTGTGCATCAAGAGCAGGTCGGAACTCCTGCATTTCACCCCAAGTCACGTGACCTCGTGCCGTGATCATAATCAGTCCACCGGACTGCGAACAAATTGCTTACTGCGGCAGGTGGCCGTTAACATGCATATCGCGAGGGGCTGCTCGAGAGGAGCAGCCTGGGTCTTCACAAGCTCAACCGATCGCAGGGATCTATGAATGTAAAGTACGGAATGACCAGTTTCGTATATATGGGCGTTAACCATTAACGATATCCAGCTCCGCCTTAAGGGTATGGCGCGCTTACGTCCAACGTCACGGGCGCCGTCGTGGATCGGAACCAGCGCCAGACACCGCTTCGATATCCTAGATTACACCCTAGCCGCTGTGATGCGAAAGCACACAGCGTGCCGGTGGCCTTTCACCGTTGGGCGACTCTTCACGGGGCGAGGGGGGAGTGCAACAATGTATCTATGTTTTAATGCATAAAACTGTTTCCAAAAACATGCATCCTGTGCACCACAAGGGTAGGAGGACAACCAGGGCACTGGCTCTCAATCGGAGACATGAGCACCCATCAGGTGTCGTCTACTTCAAATGCGGCTGAGTATCCAGCTCCCGACACAGCATTTGCAGTCGCAGAGATTACGGGAACACAGGCTACAGTCCTTCATCGAAATTCAGCCGCCGCGGCTAATCCTCTCATTTCATGATCTAATCACTCCTTGAACTAAGGAAATTTCAGCTCCCGCACAAAATCTCATAAAAGAGAAGGAAATCACCTTAAGGAGACTTCAAACTCCTTCCGTAACCCGGTAGTTTTCTCCCATACGTTCCCAAATCAATTTTCTCCCCAATGCACCCTCTGCGATGAGAGAGCTCCCCTCGACTTATACTCTGGGGATGCAAGCAGAACCCACTCTCCCCCCTATTCAGAATTAGGAGAAATCCTGCTTCCAGACTACTGGGAGACCCTGCTGCGCAGCTTGGATCCGGACACACAAGACCGGATCCTAAAGTGCGCCTACGAGGCTGCCAGTAGGCTTGACCAGCTGGCCATCTAGTAGGGCAATAACTATCCCAACTATAAATAAAGGTCTCTTCTCTCCTTTCTCTTCAGTCTCGTGGAGGTGGAGCGTTACCAGTCTACTCCTCTCTCGGCGAAAATCCGTGGCCTCTATGCCAGC
The DNA here is from genome assembly GCF_055824585.1 of Amblyomma mixtum. Lineage (NCBI taxonomy): Eukaryota > Metazoa > Arthropoda > Arachnida > Ixodida > Ixodidae > Amblyomma > Amblyomma mixtum. The sequence goes on from NC_143019.1 coordinate 53,206,127, forward strand.
ACAGGCGATGTTGCGATGCTATGCTATAAATCTACTTTAGCTGTATAGGTTAGATATTCACTTTTATACTGGTCACCAGCTCCCCAGTGTAGTCTTTGAATTTCATTTTGTCCTCGATTTGTTGTTCCGCCACTGCTCGAGCTTCTTGCGAGTGCAGGCTTCTGAGGACGGGGGGGGGGGGGGGGGGGGGATGCATGAGGGTCATCCTCAGAATAAATCTTCCGGCCCCGGAGGGCGCCCCCGATACACCCACGCATGCACGGACACCGCTGCATTGTGGCCGAAAGAGGACTGTTAACGCAGTAGAACAGAAAAATATATTATAGCACAAGCTCCCGCTCTCATGCAGAGTTGTCCATCGACACCCAACAATTCTGGACAAAAGCATTTAAGAACGGGAAAATGAGTTTCGGAGCGCAATTTTTTCGTACATTGTAAGTTTTCGCTACAATGAATTAACTCCCTTGTCGGCAGTCTCGCATTTTTTTTGCTATTAACCGTTTCTGCTATCGTCAAAAGCGTTTCCCATTGGTTTTCTATTGCAGCCTTAACTGCTCGATGCCAGCGATGGAAACGCTTTAAAAGAAAGATTTTGCTACGTATTCGAAGAATGCACCCGTATACCATGAATATTTCTATACCAGTGCCTTATAGTTTTCCGATGGTAAAAATTACTGGCCAAGAACGTTCGACATCGAAGCGACAAGGGCACACGCTAGCTGGATATCGAAGCGGCGGTTCCGATCTACGTACGGCGCACGTAAGGTAGGAGTGAGGGTACAGAGATGTTTGCGCAAAGGATGAAAGGGCAGGAATGCTCTGTTAGGCCGCCGAAAACGCATTTCTGCCCCTGCAAAATTTCGCTCGCCACAGTACCTACTAAAATGGCTGACTACATGTTTGGTTAGATTTATGGAGCAACGTCCCAAAAGCGACTGGGCATATGAAGGACTCCATAGTAGAACCCTCCAGATAGGAGGTCTAGCTCACCTTAGGAAAATACTCTGATGAAAATATGATCGATTTGCGCAGTTCGGCCAAATGCGAATTAGTTATGCTAGCCGGTCAGTTTTAAGGCGAAAGCCTTTAATGGCTCACCATTCCATCCGTCAGCCACACTACAGCTGTCTGTCATCCCGATTACGTCATCAGTGATGTAATATGTCGTAACCAGAAATCACTGAATTCATTGCTGTATTGTAGTCGAAATCATTAATTACTAATTAAACATTAATTAGTACTTTATCTAGTATCTAATTACTTATTAGTAATTAGACATGTATTAGTAATAAGTAACTAGTTAGTCTTTGATAATATTTAATTAGTAATTCGTAGTTCACTAGTATTCAGTAATTAGCAATGCAGTAATCAGTCAGTAATTGGTAGTTGGATCATCGTATCTTTGGTGGCGCTCGCGTCGCTCCTTGCGGCGCATGCGCTTGGCGCCTTGGTGGCGCCACTGTCGCGTGACGCTGACATTTCAGCCAACCGAGTCAGACGTCTCCTTTCATTCGCAAACAGTATTCAGTCAACAACAGAAGCAGCCAAAGGGGCACACAATGGCTTTCGCCTCCCGCAATTTAGATCGTCAAAGTGCCCTCTGAATTTTCACTTCTGTTCCAGTGTTCAGATCCAGCGTTCTCGGATCGGAGTTGTTCGGGTAGCGATAAGGCGTTAATGCCCGTATATGCGGAACTGGTCATTCTGCTAGAATCATAGATCCCTGTTAGTCTTCCTACCTCTCCTGGCGCAGTGATGCAGCGGTCAAGCGATCCGCCACTGCTCTTCTATGGCAACTGCTGCCATCGGCGGGGCTTGGGTTGCCTGGATTGGGCTGAGATCCAGGTTGCTCTTCTAGAGCAACCTCTCATGATTAAGTGAGCGGCCGCCTCACGCGGTGGTCAGGCTGCTCACCTGCCTGCCACAAAAACAGACTTCAGACAAACAGGCAGACGGGCCGACAATCACACAACGGCTATATTCTAGGTATGGCCACTATAAATGCCAGCGCACTATAAAACTCAGGCTTTACAATACCGGAACCACCTTTCACCGTTGGTGCTTTCGGGAGTAGCCCTTATCTTCCAGATCGACACAGTCAAAGCTGCCGTATGGCATAGTAGGGATGACCATGACGCATACTCACTGTCTCGACCTCCGGCAAAAAGAGACCATAGGCCAAGCTCTGCCAGATGCTTTCTTCTGCCAGTAATGCCAGTCCATAACCGCTGCAGGATCGACTGCATTGCGTTCGTATCCCTCGCTGTGTGCAGGTGATCTTGAAGTATTACTCTCCGCCGCTCCTGAGCGGTCAGAGTATTGAAATCGTCGTCCTTATTTGACACCTGGGGAAAGAGGAAAAAAGCTGGCTTTATCATCTAAACGGCACAATTATGTCGAAAGAGAAAGCCGTCAGCTACATGCAGTGTCTGATGTCGAACGGATGTAGTGGAGGAGCGGATAATTCGTGGAAGGCATGCCGTCTGCGAGCAACTCTGCTCAATTTGGAACAAAAGTTGCAATTTGATACAAAGCAGCACTGGTGTGGCGTGAAATACGAATTCGCTGGTTTTACGACCAGGTCCTCAGTACTTCCAGGTTTCGTGGTGGGCCCAGTGTCCATCCCCCGAAAAAAGTAAGCTAGGCATTGGGGGAGACAGGTCGACTGGTCCAACGAACCCCCTAAGAATAGCTGGATCGTTGAAACTCTGCACGGAGAATGTGGCGTGACGTACATCTCGGGCTAGTTGAGAGAAAACTGTCGCCAACCAATATTTCAATTTTTCCCACCCTTTCGGGACCACCTCGGTCCCTTCTTCAGGGGCGACTAAAGTGTGCCAGCAGCAGCGGGGTCCTGCCTCCTCTCTCCCTTTGTTAGCACGTGGAGCACTCCGCTAACGTACACAGAGACGAGCGTTCCTGGAGTTCTATTCATCGCCGCATTTGTGAGCCGGATGTGCCACGACTCCAGGGGCGCGATTACGAGTTGCTCAAAATCGTCTCAATCGGAAAGTGTCTCAAAAAGTGTCTCATTTGCCCCGTTCCTATTGGTCGGTCGTGACCAGCGGCCATATTGGTTTTTTGCGTCACCGGCCGACGTCAGAAGTGCGCCAGAAGTGGTGACGTTGCTTGCCTAATTATGCGAGCCGATTGAGACGATTTTTTGAGACTGGAACGAGTGATCTCAAACCGCTCGAGACAGAAAATGGCGGTTGTTTACATGGCCGGTGGCCGCGCGAGCAACGGTGTAAGAGGGTGCATGAAGACGGTTTTGACGTGCCGGACGAGTTGTTTCGACGTTTTGACATAGGAAGGAGCATAACGGCTGTGCGACGAACTCGCCGTTGAACTTGGAGGTGTGCGGGTGAGTGCGCGGTCTGTGGAGCGGCAAGTGCCTGTGCGCGCCTTCGCCGCCGGTGGGTTTCAAGACACCGTAGGAAATGAAGTAAACGTCGGCGTAGCCCAACCGACTGTGGAAGTGTTTGCGCTGAGTTGTGGAGACCACTGTCAAAGTTAAGTCACAGAAGGTGCGCGCTTTCCGACGAGACCCCCAAGACAAGGCGCCGGCGAAGGAGGACTTCCTTCGCATAAACTTTCGCCACCGCAGTATCCCCGGCGGCGTCATCCGAGCATCATCCGAACGGAACGGCAACAACACTAACACGAATGTCAAGTGCTTAACCCGAAGCGGGCGGCATGTGTTGGTTACGAGGCGTCGTGATTGTTGGCGCAGTGACCGGGCGCGTGCCGGCCTTAATTCCCGCAGTGAGATTGCAAGCTCCCAGCAGCTGCACCGGTCTGCTCCCGTGTGTCGGCAGTTGCTGCAGTGTGATTATTCATGGTCGCCGGGTATTTTCTGAACAAAAATAAATATAATCACGCATCGCCCTTGGAGCACATTTGCCATCGATAGCAGCAAGGTGAGTTCACACTGGCGAGTCGCGGAGGTCGCGCGACAGGCTTAAATCGATTTATTACGCTCCCTCCCCGCTTTACATGTGCTTCGCAAACCGTAACTAATTGACCGAAATCGGTCGCCTAGAATACTAGCGCGACGATTGCAACTCGCCAGTGTGAACTTGCCTTGAAGCTGCCTTCGCCGGTTTTCGAGCCAAGCGCTCCTTCCAAATTGTTCTCGGCAGACTCGTAGCAATCACTGCCTTTAAACAGATTTTTCCGCGCACTTAAGACGTCTGCGCAGTACTTTGATTCTGCGTAATGTGTAAAAAAAGAGGACAGCCGTCGAATCAGCTGATTTTTTTTCTGGCTGCCATGTTTACGATGGCTGAATATGTGCGTGGAGGGATAAGGCTGAATCGGTTGAATCAGGCGGCAGCTCACGCCGCCTAGCCGCCGCTACCGACGCTTTTCCAGCGTCAGCGCACCCTCGCGGCAGCAAAAGTGACTGAAGAGCAAATTTAATTGCAAAATTGAGGACGCTTCTTCTTTTGCTTCATGTCGTTGAGTTTGAAACATAGTTTGTTAGCGAAATAAAACATTCTTCAAATTATTAACGGCGTGTTTACAGAAAAACTTTAGCATACGGTCCCTTATTGCGCAACTAAATGCTTCCTGGGTGGAACCCTACTATTAGACACCACAACCTCGCTGCTAATTGGTTGATTCCGCGGTCAACAACTCGCGGTGTCGTCATTTTGACGTCAGAGTCTCAAAATTGAGACGATTTCTCGTAATAGCGCCCCAGATGTCGCCTTTTGAACAGATATGACTCCACGGGACGCTCACCTCCTCGAAGGCTATTGGGTGGTCGGCGCGCTCGTAGTGTTCTGCGAGGGGGTTGGATTCCGAATTCATTCCCAACATTTACCATGACCAAAAGACCTTGTCGTTTACAAAATCCGGTGCTCCAAGTGCCCGGCTTCAAAAGTCGGCGAAACAAAAAAAAGCTCCATCAAAGTATAATGCAACACAAAAATGACATCTGGCTAATTAATTCGGAATCCAACCCCTCGCCGAACACTGCGAGCGCGCCGACCACCCAACAGCCTTCGAGGAGGTGAGCGTCTTGGCCGGCTCAGATGACGTTTTCACTCAGATCCCGAGCTCGTTAGTAATCGTCCTCGCGCGCAGAAGCACTCAGGCTCATCAATCATACGAGACTGACGCGTACCGGAGAGTAAAGCATAAGGCATACAGTGCATATATAGTGATTCCCGGATGTGTCCATCTTGCTCCACATTATCTTTCCATTCATCAGGTTGCGTCCAGTAATGAACAACGGACTATTACGCTGATCTCCACTGAGCAGTGCATGAAAGGATACGCGGTCGCCCGCCATTGCACATTTCCTACTCTCATACCTAGTCTGAGTGAGATCCATTTCCTAGTCTTATTTCTTATTCTCTAGCTTCCTAGCCTTTCCTAGTCACATAGTTATCCAGGATGTCCTCATGCTAAGGGGTATGTGAGCGATTATGTGAGCACGTGTTCATTGTGTTCATTCTCAACATTGTGTTTCCTGAAACGAAAACTCAGTTCCGCTCCCTCTAATATTAGGCTTTTCGCATATAACACTTTTCTTCGGACGAAGCTCGAATACGCATCTATCATTTGGGATCCGCATACGAAAAAGAACATTAACTCCCTTGAAATCATTCAAAGGAAAGCAGTCAGGTTTATTTTCCACAAATACAGCAGAGTTGATTCTCCCACAAAGCTAATGGCAGAAAATAATATCCCACTTCCTTCAGACCGCCGCAAAATAAACCGAATTTTGTTCCTCCGTAAGATTCTTTCACGTGAGGTAAACATTCCAATACCTAAGTATGTTCAACCTTCTACCACCAGGCGTACACGACACACTAAGGAACACACACTGCAGCTTATCTTTGCACGAACAAATTCATTTAAAGGTGCACTGAAGAGGATTCTGAACTTGTCTTTTTGCCGCGGGAACTCGATCTACATGTTCCTAGCATTCTTAGAAACTGCAACTTATTGCCCTGTATGGCCGATTTCCCTAATTAAATCGAATTAACGTCCGGCTCCCGCCCTTTTTTTTTAATTCTGCCTCGTACGATGGGCGGAGTCGACCAACGCGTGAAGTTCCTTTCAGCCAGCTCCGTGGAGGGTTTGCTTTCGCTTTATTTTGTTTTTTAGGTTTCCATGAATAAATAGTTTCATTCGCAGATAATATAGCCGCAAAATAAGCCCGCAGAAATAAAAATACGCGCGGACTATTTGCTACTACGCACTACTACGTATTACTCCGCCGATGGCAGAGCGGCAAGCCGCCACGGGACTGGGTGAAAGGCACTCCACGCGTTGGTTGACTCCGCCCTCCGTACGGGGGAGAATTAAAAAAAAAAGGACGGGAGCCGGCCGTTAATTCGGTTTAATTTGGGAAATCGGCCATACAGGGCAATAAGTCGCAGTTTCTAAGAATGCTAGGAACGTGTAGATCGAGTTCCCGCGGCAAAAAGACAAGTTCAGATTCCTCTTCAGTGCACCTTTAAGTATAGCTTCTTCCCCCGAACCATCTCCGATTGGAACATGCTCCCAGAATCCCGTTTTGGAAGATTTGGAATCCGTTTTGGAAGAACGGATTGGAAGAACATTTCCTTGGTTGTCTCATTTTGCATTTTTTAATGCTATTGTTTTTATCTTCCCTTTGTTATCGCCGAATGATGCTGTGTGTTGTTTTTTCGTTTCTTTTCTGTGTTGTTAGGTTGTTTACCCCTACTGCTTGGGCCACATAGGCGTGCAGTATTTTGAAATAAATAAATAAATAAATAGCGGGGAAGCCGACGGCACAGATGTCGCTTTCACTTTGTCAGCGCAATACCAGAATGTGGCGAAGGCCAAAGATACCGAAGAAGTGCCAGATATTCACGTTGTTTCTTACACATTGTTTTCATTGTTTGTACATTTCGTTTCTTGCTCAAGTGACTGAGCATGCGTGGTTGTGTCATGCTGCTGTGTACACGCCTTGTTGTTTTTGTCGCGCTTTACTTTTCGTAACTATTATTACTGCTGGATTTCGTCTCTTCTTCTCACTTAAATTCTTGCGATGCTGTTTTTGTTTTTTTTTTGTTATTTTTTTGTTGTTATGTTAATTTTCTGATGTATTATTGATATGCCCACTCCTGCCTAAGGCCTCAAACTGAGGCCGGCAGTATCCTGTAAATAAATAAATAAAATAAAACCCTCGGAAATATTACCTTCACGCAGAGCAGTAACCAACCTACCATAATAGCGGTGTATTCCCCGTTCCGCCTGTATAAAGTCGTCGAGGTCCACCAGAGCCCTGTTTGAGAGAGAAAAAAAAAAACGAATTGCGGGTCAGATAGGGATCGACGCAACGGCAAAGGCGTATTAAGAAATCACGCCTGCGAAACGGGATGCTGCTTTTCATTCTGCAAATTGTGCTTATTGGAGGTAGCGCCAGTATAATGAGCCATCGAAAAGCGTCTGTCAGAGTTTGTGGTCACATCATTTTACTGCAAGCAGTATAGAGCTGACAAATATTCGATTTAGGCACGCACGCTAAACACAAGGTGTAACAGCTTTAGAATGCAGTTCACATCGATTTACCCTTAAAGCCCTTGTATTCTGTAGAAGCTGTCTTTTCGTTCTTTGTCTCCATGCCCTTATCCTTGTGATAGAGCTGGCCTTACGAGAATACTAACGATGAAAAATACTTTGGTCGATTTGCGTTGCTAGGCACAATGCGAACTATATGCGCTAGCAGGCCGGTTTTCACTTCGATCCCGGTGTTCAGATCCACTGTTTACGGATTGAAGTTGTATGGTCAGCGATAACGGGTTAATGTCCGCTTATGCGGAATTCGCCATTCTCTACATTCGTAGATCCCTGGGAGTCTTGGTACCATTCCTGGTGGAGTGGTGCCACGGTCAAGCGATGCACCACTGCCCTTCTATGGCAGGTGCTGGCATCGTTGGGACTTGGATCGCTTGGGTTTGGTTGCGTTCCAGGTTGCTCACCCGGAGCAGCCTCTCCCGATTAATCGAGCTTCCGCCTCTCACAGTGGCCAGGCTGCTCACTTGCCTGCCACAAAACTGGCTTAAAGGACAACTGCAGCACTTCTCTGAGAATTTCGCGATATTCAAAGATTCAAATCCATATAGGCTGTAGGTAAAGTGTGCCAAATATTTTTGCACTAGCATTTAAAACAGTGACGTAATCGACGATTGAATTTTGCGCTTCTTCTCAAAGCACCAAAGCGGTGCAGAGACATTCAGCGTGACGTCACGGAAGGCATGAATTCAAATTTCCACTGTCGTCAGCCACATCCCGCCCTGTCTCGTTAGACGCTGCCAAACAACTCTCGGCAGGGTTTTCCTTCTGTGGCGTTCTTTTTTTTTTCGTTCAAAGCAGGAGTTTGTGCGTTGGAAATGTACCAATACCTTCGATGACGTCATCATGCACGCCCCCCATTTGGCGATTTGCGCTGCGGAGAAGCTTGAAGAGCGTCCGGATTTTAATCGGCAATTATTTCACAATATCAAGAGCCAGCCCAAAAAGACTTCGCATGCTTTACCTGCAAGTTCCACTCATTCGACCCTCTTAAGCTCGTTGATTTCTAAAACCTATGCAGTTTCCCTTTAAGGGAAACAGACAGGCGGACAGACAGACACACAACGGCTAAATGTGGGGAATGGCCACCATAAGTGCTAGAGCACTAAACAAAACTGCAGGGGCCGCTTTGACGATCTAAAGTGCGCGAGGCGAAAGCCTTTACACGCAACTTTGGCCACACGGCTGTTGGCACACAGGAGGCGGCTATGGGGCAACTTGGTTTGGTTAGCCATGACTAATTTGGTCATGCTAACTAGTCTTGATTGGTCAATGACGAACTAGTCATGACTGGTTAATGACTGGCTAGTCATTAATGACAAACCAGTCATTACCCATCATAACTAGTCATCACTGGTTAATGACTAACTAGTAATGATTGATTGATTGATTAAAAACATATTTATTTGTTCAGTATTCTCAGTAATGACTAATCAGTCATTAGTCATGATTACCCATGATTAATGACTAATAACTAACCAGTCACGATTAGTCACGACTGGTTAATGGCTAACTAGACATGACTAACCAATCATAACTAGTCATGAGTGATTAATGACTAACTAATGACTAGCCAGTCATGACTGGTTATTCATCACTAGTTAGTCATTAACCAATCATGACTAACTAGTCATGAGTGATTAATGACTAGTTCGAATGCCAAATGAGTACATGGCTTCAAATGCCAAAGACCTTTTTTTAAGCAGTGAGGGCGAAACGCGGACACATCTGCCGACATGGCTGCCGACACGGCTGCTAAAGACAGTTAAAGGCTGTCGCCTTAAAACTCCGCAACTTACACTACCGGAACCGCGATACGCCGTCGGCTCTTTCGGAAGCAGCGCTTATCTTCGGCACTGACAACAGTAAAAGCTGCCATATGGCATAGTAGGGATGAGCTTGATGCATACTCACTCGTCTTGACCTCCGGCAAAAAGAGACCGGAGGCAAAGCTCTGCCAGATGCTTTCTTCTGTCAGTAATGCCAGCCCATAAGCACTGAAGGATCGACTACATTACGTTCATATCCCACGCTGTGTGCAGGTGATCTTGAAGTATTACTCTCCGCATCTCCTGAGCGGTCAGAGTATTGAAATCGTCGTCGTTATTCGACACCTGGGCAAAGAGGAGAAAAGCTGGCTTCTTCATCTAAATGGCACAGTTATGTCGAAAGAGAAAGCCGTCCGCTACATGTGGCGTCTAATGTCTCGCGGATGCAGTGGAGGAGCGGATAATTCGTGGACGGCATTGCCGTCTGCGAACAACAACTCTGCCCCCTCTGCAACAAAAATGGCGATTTGGTACAAAACAGGACTCGTGTGGAATGAAATACGAAATCGCTGTTTTTAGGACAAAGTCCTCAGCAAAAAGGAACTGTTTTCGCTGCGGAAATGCAGGAAAAAAAGATTGCCATCGGTCCAGAAGTTTTCATGCACTGACGAAATGAAATCCCCGGGAAGTCAAGCGTCCCTTCATATAAACGTTCGCAGTGGGCATGTTTCGCAGGGGATATGATTGAGTGCCATAAAGGTGGGAATTCATTTTGACACAGAGAATGTTTCATAACTCATTCATTAATACCTAGAACTTGTGTCAGCTGAAATCACCTTCCCCATGACATCGCTTTTATAAGAGATACTAAATAACGCATTGCATAAACATATTTTTTTATCAATGTGCATATGATTTCCACTGTCTAAATTCTGCTCTTACTGTATGAACAAATTGTTTTAATGCTTCCCCGCTGCAAATATAAAGATCATTTTCTTCCTTATGTTTTTCGCCTATTTCTATGTACTTGTACTTTCCTTTCTCTTTTAGTTGTTGTTTATATTGTATTTTTATATGTTTCCCCACTATTCTCCGTAATGCCCTCAAGCCCTGAGGGTACAAAAATGAATCCTTGGGGAGTTTGTAGCAAGTGACGTCACTAGAAATAGAATTGGCAATGTTGGTTGTAGAGCTAATCCTTCGCAGGAGGCTTGCTCGCGAAACAAACTCCAGATGCAGTCCCTGAAGCTTCTATGCTCGGATTTCGTCGATTACGATTGTCCTTCTGCCGCACTGTTAGCCTGCTGCTGTCTTCCAGCGCCCATCCGGTTCCTCTGCCCTGCCCGATGAGGCTCTTACCTGATCTAGTTCTCAAGTACCTAGCTGCATCTTCAGCGACAGCACTGTCACCTTCTTAACGGCAAGGTGGTGGTAGACGCCGATGCATGCGTCGCCATAAAGGTTCTCCTTGAGCACTTTTCCGCACAGCCTCCCTAGGCTGTCAGTCTGCGTCATCAGAATGAGGCGAGGCACAATGAAATCAACGCATGCAGTTAGGGAGTTCCCTGCACGATGCGAAACGTGCGCGAAAAATCAACTTCAGAGAAAAAAACCACTCCAATTGTGGCTAAGGAGTCATGATCACTTTTGGCTCGATCTGGTAAGGAATATTTGCTGCTGCTCATTAAAATTAAAAAATTACGAGGAACTTTAGCGGCTAAAGTAGTGAAAGGCGAAATCCTGAGTGCTGCACTCTCCTACGCGGTTCTTCACATCCCATTCTGTTGGTGCATTAATTAACCACCAAATAATGACGCTTAATATTTGCCTTTAGGAGTGGACCGCGACAGCGTGTTGTTGCGCTGCCAGGGATTCCACGGAACCCCACCACCCTTTCGGCGCGATGAGGGCAACGCTTTTCGAGGAAAGGAAATGGCGCTGTTAATTCTCTGTCATCTCGGTGGACACCTGAACCGCACCGTACAGGAAGGGAAGAAGTGGAGTGAAAGAAGAAAGAGAAAGAGGGGCCGTAATGAGAGAAAATGAAAATTGTATTTGAGGAAAGGAAATTACGCAGTGACTGTCTCGCATACATCGGTGGACACCAGTCGAAAATTGTATTTGAGGAAAGGAAATTGCACAGTAACTGTGTCGCATGTTTCGGTGGACACCCGTCAAAATTCGCGCGCAGTAACGTCACCACCATTTCGACCAATCTGAAACGCGGACGAATTTGCTAACCCGTCTTGGTCACGACACTATGAGCCACAGAAGGCTTGGGCCTTAAAAGAGTCTCTAGGGCTGTGACCTGTACAGTTGCATTAAAGTAAGCTTTTCTGCATCGCAGCTCAGTACGAGCGATTTCAGAGGGCAACACGACTTATCCACTAGGAATGGCACGAAAATGTCGCTGTATTCGCATTAAGACACCGTGCACATCGCAGGCCTGCGTGCAATGCTGGAGTGAAGTATTCAGCCGTGGATGCCGTAGTAGTAGTTGTCGGCACCGCGCGTCGGAAGAAATTTATCATGCAAACCATCTGCCGCACATTGATCTGGATGCTGTCATACGATTCAGCGCTTCGTGCAGCATAAACGTACTATTCAAGTTAGAATACCTAACAGCAGGAATTCCAACTGGTGACTTATAACAAAGGAGGGGGGGGGGGGGGGGGGCGATGTGTGAGACAGTTACTGTGTCATTTCCTTTTCTCAAAATCTAATTTTCAGTTCCTTGGTTAGGGCACCTCTTTTCTCTCTTCTTTCACTCCCACCTTCCTCCCTTTCCATATGGCACGGTTTTTGAGTTGCATAAACTATAGCCCTGTTATCCCGACGTCTTTTAAGACCGCGTTTAGTAGGAGCTGGAGACGACAGTGTCAGCGTTGCTGTCACTGTCGTGTCAGTCTGCTGCCGTTTCCCACTCTCATTGGCGTATCCAACCGAATCACAAGTTACAGGCCCAGTTTTTTTTTCCCCCGCTCTCTCCTTCCACCCTTTACTTGCTGACCAGCAACCAGACCCGTGTAAGCAGTCGCGCACTGTCGCCGCCGGGCTGGACTCAGTGTTGCTTAAACTGTCGCCAACTCACCTTATATTCTTCCGAAAACTCCAATGCATCATAAACGCCATAGCCCCCGATACGATGACGAAGGGGTGCGTCGGAGGCGTGTTCAATGAGCAGGTGCTCCCAAATCGCTTAGCCGCACCTGGGCTATCGCTGCACTTCGAGAGCAGCTTCCAGCACTAGGAGAACCTGCAGCCTGTGAGGAAGCGAGAGACAGACGGTAGGTTCCAGGACGCCTCGTCGTAAATGGAAGCAAAGTAGTTCTGCTTGGCTACTTTAACACAACACGCAATTCTCGATAAAAGAAAGTACAGAATACCGCGTATACGTCGAACTTCATGAATTTTTCCGGCTGTGCTGCAGAAGTCCACGCAGTGAATGCGACCACGTGTTAATATGGATGAGCTCAGAAGCTCATCCATATTAACAGAAGCAGCTCTTCAGTTTACAAGCTACTGTCGTTGCCTGGCCGACGTAGGTTAACAAAAGGCTACGCTAACCACACATTGTCCGTTATTCCTCCTCCAAGACCCCTCATCACGTCTGCCACAAAATTCGCTAATCGGTTCTCAAAGATGAGACTCGGATTTTGCTAGCTGACGTACGAATACGTCGTACAACGTACTAGCCGACGTACAACGTACGAAGGAATTGACAGCAATAGACGAACGGCATGAAGCAAACGAACCTATATTCTCAGAAAGTTAACTGACGACAAAATAATTTTAATGCTTCAAACCTTAAGCACAGCATTGGTCCAAATTCATCATGCCAAACGGTTTGCTTTCTAGTCGTGTATCAGCCACCCTATGGTACCTCTGAATACACCTAACGATCAAAAGAATTCACCCTCAGTTATAAGAGAGATTTTGGCCTTTTAAGTGCACCGCAAGTTTTCAGCTGCCCGCCTGAAATAAAAATCGTTTGGCTTAATGACATTAGACCAACGCTGTACACTTCTCATTTGTCGCATTCACGTCTCTTCGAAGAGCTTTTAATTCGTCTGAGAGACCAAAGTAAAAATAACAATTAATGAAGGGGAGGAAGAGTAGCAGAGACAAAGGCAGCAACGGGGAAAGAGAGTTACAATTCTTGTTGGAAAAAGGAAGCATAGACGCAACTGCACGTCAAAGCCATTCACAACCAAATGCGCGCTTTATTGCTTCCGTCAGAAATTAAGGCAGCCCCCAGGCTGTACACTGACGCACACCCGCAAGCTTCTCATCTGCCTGTAGGGGGTGCTATAGGAAGCTTTAACTGAAACGAAAATAGCGCAGTGTCTGTCTCACACGTCTCGGTGGACACCTTAACCACTCCCTAAGGGAAGGGAGGAAGGTGTGAGTGAAAGAAAGAGAAAAAAGATGCCCAGGCTTAGCTTGGTTAAGCCGAGATTGCGTTGCATATTGCGCGGTCTTTTTGCGCGAGGTATTGCTTGGCGGCACTCCATTTTCTCAGCAGCTTTTCCTCCGTGACGTATGGATGGATGGATGGATGGATAGGAGCGCCCCCTTTGAAACGGGGCGGTGGCAACCGCCACCATGCTCAGCTCTTTTTTTGTTTCCTTTTTCTTCTTCAAATTTTTTTTATTGTTTTCATGACGTCACGTCGTGACGTCACGTCACTGCGTCGTGACGTCACGTCACTGTGTCATGACGTCACGTCGTGCTATCGTGACGTCACGTCACGTGGTTTGGTGGCTGCCCGGCCGCGCCCAACGGCTGAACTGAGTGATTGCAATATGCTACGCATAAAAAGTGCCGTAGTGGAGGGCGCCGAATAATTTCGACCACCTGGCGATCTTTAACCTGCACTGACATCGCACAGCTCCCGGACGCCTTTTGTGTTCCGCCTCCACCAAAACGCAGCCGCCGCGGTCGGGTTCGAGCCCGGGTAGACCGGCTCGGTAGACAAGCGCCTCAACCGCTGAGCCACCGCGGCGGGTCAAACACGAAGTGTGGTCTGCAATTTATGTGTGCAAGCAATAAGGCTTGCCCTTCTATGCATCAACAGACAGAAAGACAAAGCTAAAGGAGTCGTTAGTGCCCTTAAGCGAGCACAGGGCTGTCCATAAGGAGGAGGAAGCGCAAGCTGGGCACCCCCCCCCCCCCCCCTTGATCTGTGTACCTCTATGCTGTGCCACAAAACCAGAGTAGACCCAAGTTGACCTCGGCCGATTGAGAATACCTCTAGGAGGACAAAAAAAAATTCAGGGGGCAATTTGGCTCCGTAAAGTGCTCCAAGGCGAAAGCCTTTCCTTGCTCACTGGTTTGCATTGATTTTAATTTATCTGTTTTTTGTTTCTTTTTTTTACTTCACGTCAGGGAAGGGAGGAAGATGAGACTGAACGAAGACACCGTATGCACTAGACGCGCCTTTTTATGCGAAGCAAATTGCTAGAGCTACCACTCACGCCGTCGCCGTGGGACCCCCGCGTGACACCGTGACGTCACACCACGTGACATCTGATGAGAGAGCCGGCCTCCACCTTGCGCCGTCGCCGTGGGACCCCTAGCAATACCTCCTAGAAAGACTTGAGGCCTGCGCGCTGCGCGAGTGACGTCACATCCAGTAGGCGGATGGCCGCGTCGCTCGCTTCCTCCGCCGCGCTTGGTGTCGCTTTTTTAGGATGGTTTAGTCCCTCTCTATCGACCGCTGTATTAAGCGCGAGTGCGACCGCTTTACAAGCGTACAAAAAGATAGGCGTACGCTCATTTATAAAGAAAGGAAGAGCCTGCTGTGAAATAACTAGGGGCCTGGTCAGCTGCAGTGCACTTTTTAGAGAAGTAAGATTGACAAACTACTCTAGGTGAGTGAATAACTGATACAAAACGCGAGAATTCTGCAGTGCAGTTGTTTCGCTTCGCTGGCTTCGGCTTCAGCGGCGTGCGTCACGTGAATTCGGGATGATGGAGGCAACAGCAACTCGATCGTCACCTTCATGCAAAACTGTGTAATGGTGCCTATTGCAGCGTTCTACAATTACTGCTCCCATGGGGAGTTTATTGTTTGCTGAATATTCAAGAATGAGGCAAAATTTAGTCGTCAACCAAAAGACAAATTTCGGTTTATTGGTCATGGGCATAAAAAGGCGCTATAAATAAATGTAAGACAATATAATATACATACAGTAAACAGAACTAATGAAGCATCAAGGTAACAAAATTGAACTGCCAGGTAGTAACCACAGATTTGTAAAACAAACATACCCTTTAAATATGAAAACATAAATTGTACTCATGGTCACACTTAAGACTTAGACCATGTCACATACAGTAGAACAGGTCACTGCAACAAACATCAAGGAAACGAAGGCAGTCATGGTTCGCAGTCCAAAATAACACAAAACTTTTTGCAACATACGGTTAAGCACAAAACATATATGATGAAAAACAATTGCAATCGACTAGAATGAGGAACTTGGTTACTTCACATAATATGGCACTGCGAGAACAAATCAAAGCAATAAACACTCCACATACAAACAAGCACATGCTCCTCTTTTGTTTTGGAACACTTTGGTGTGGACAGGTACGATGGGCAGTCCTTGAATATTGAAGGCACAGCGCTAGGGTCCAGTCGTGGCACCGGCAAAGTGGTCTCGATAACCTTTCCAGTCCCTGGGTCATGATAGACTGTTTTTTTTAATAAAGCTCTCATGGAAGTGCAGCGCACAGACCTGCAAAAACGAAAACAGGGGACTGTACCACAAAAAGATATCACAGTGTCTCCGAAAGGATATTAATTATGTATACGTGCTCAAGGTAGTTTATTTTTTTGGTAATGGCAGATTCTTTCCTGATGCAAGCACAGGCTGAACGAACACTTTTCGCAGAAAACACATGGTATTTGGTGTTTAACGTCCCAAAGCAGCTCAGGCTATGAGAGACGCCGTAGTGGAGGACTCCGGATAATTTCGACCATCTAGGGTTCTTTAACGTGCACGCGCCTGTCGACACTCCTGCCGACGCGTCTGTCGACACAGCTGCCGACGCGTCAGTCGACACTCCCGCCGACGCGTCTGTCGACACGGCTGCCGACGCGTCTGTCGACATTGCTGCCGACGCGTCTGTCGACACGGCTGCCGACGCGTCTGTCGAAATTCCTGCCGACGCGTCTGTCGACATTCCTGCCGACGCGTCTGTCGACATTCCTGCCGACGCGTCTGTCGACACGGCTACCGACGAGTCTGTCGAAATTCCTGCCGACGCGTCTGTCGACACGGCTGCCGACGCGTCTGTCGAAATTCCTGCCGACGCGTCTATCGAAATTCCTGCCGACGCGTCTGTCGAAATTCCTGCCGACGCGTCTGCTAACGACAGTATGAGGCATTAAAGGCTTTCGCCTTAATATGAACACGAAAGAATTTCGCTTGTCAGCCGTAGGAAGCATTCTGAGAGTCGCCTCGTCCTTCTATGCGGCACAACGGATTCTAACGCTCAATATGCTCGCACTGACAATGAACTTTGCGCAGCGTAAAAGCGGGCATGAAGGTACACAACAAGCTAATTAAAGCAGTTCTTACCCTTGAAGAAGCTGTAACTTGGTAGTCCTTGCGTGTTATTGCACGCAGCCAGTTGTTCCGCTGGGCATCGTCCTTCGGAAATCAGAAGACTTGAATTTTCGAGTCTTCGTCGTAGTTTCCCCGGCATTTCGGCACACAGCACTTGTAGGGCATGCTGATAGCCGCACTTCACTTCTTGACAACCACCACGCGCGCCGATCATGCGCAGGAACGCGCACCCAGTGCAGAAACACAGAACAACGCCAGAACGATGCACGCAACGGCAGGCTTCCTGCCGCTGGTCTGCGCGCTCCGACTGCGGGGTTCGTCGGTTCGTTTCGTGCGCGCGCGCGCGCCTCCCGACTCTCGAAGAGGCGATCGCCTACCGGAAATGACGTTGGTCACGTGACATTTGGGAGCGCGCAGGCCTGAAGTCTTTCTAGGAGGTATTGCCCCTAGCCGTCACGCCACGTGACACCGTGACGTAAAACCACGTGACATCGGATGAGAGAGCCGGCCTCCACCTCGCGCCGTCGCCGTGGGACCCCTAGCCGTCACACCCGCGCATTCCCGCGCATTTCGAACGCGCGTTCACACTCGGTGTAGGTGAAACGCTCGCTACACCGGTCAGGCAGACGCGGCTTCCGTGGCAATCCAGGCGCTCACCCAACGCGCGTATCGGGGTTAGTCGGCGTTCCGCTGTAGCCATGCCGTTGTCTTCCCCCACGACGAAGGCTTCTAGTGGTTCTATTAAAATGACCAAGTATTCAACCAAGGAAAGCCATGTATTACCAAGCCTATAGCCACTAATATGCTTCGCATTCCCCAGGCTTAGCCAAGCTGAGCCTCAGCAATTTTTTCATTCCAAACTATCGAGCTGGCATGGCGGAGTGGTTAGCGTGCTCATCTCGCACTGCGATTCCCCAACTCCACCAGTTTCCTACTCGGTTTTATTTATTTTACTTGGAGCATCACTTTACCACCGCTTTAATTCGTTGCATGGTTACTAGACAAAGCACAACTGGCCCCGTTTGAAATTCGCGCACTGCGACGTCACGACTATTTCGACCAATTGAAAAGTGTGACAGTTCTGTCGACAACTCCTGCTTACAACGATGAGGCATTAAAGGCTTCCGCCTTAATATCAAGACCCGGACTCAGACCTCTCGGTAAGTTCGTCCCAGACTTGGTCAAAACTTCCGGAGCCCGCCACTACAACTACCTTCACAGCTCGCGTCACCTTGGGACGCTAAACCCCACAAACCATGAGCCAGAACTATTAGTGCAGCGTTCTCGCGACGCTTCCGTGAATGTCTTGACAGAGTCTATTGCATGCTTCATGTGCACGAGGAACATGGGCCGTGCGGCCACATACCTGTGGCCCAGTTCCCAGTTCTGGCAGCTCCGTCGTCGTGGTCACGTCCCTGGCAGCGAATGCCCGCTGAGCTGCACGCCTCATCTCGCGTAGCTCGGACATCTCGCTGAAGCCGAGCAGTCAGTTGAAAACCGGGACGCCTTGGTGCGTAGGCAACGCGCTTGCCGCCGCTGGCACGCTCGGAGGGATCCGGATGGGAGGACCTGCTCGTGGTGCTGCGGCAGGAAGAGCTCACCCCGGCCGCCACTGCGTTCCCGTCTGTGACCACGCCGTCGGCAGGTACGGCCATCGCTGTGGACCTGTGGTCAAAGTACCAGAGCGAGAGCGCGTCTGAGCTGCTTCTGAAGCTTCGGCTGCTGCTGGCCGGTCTGCACGCCCGGTTCGCGCGCGCCGTTGCTGCTGCTGCGGCTGTGTCGCATGCCACATTCGGCCCAAAAGACGCGGGTTCGATCCCGGCCGCGGCGGCGGTATTTCTTTGGAGGAGAAATTCTAGAGGCCCGTGTCTGTGCGATGCCAGTGCACGTTAAAGAACCCCAGGTGGTCGAAATTTCCGGAGCCCTTCACTACGGCGTCAATCATAATCTGAGTCGCTCTGGGACGTTAAACCCCATAAACCAAACTAAACCAAGCCATATTTGGAACGCCGCGGGCATTGTTGTTGTTGTTGGCTTGGTGGCATGGCACATACCCACGACGGGGGATTGGCTAGGGCACAGTGAGGAGAGCCCAAAAAAGGTAAATTGGTAAATTGGTAAACTGATAAGGTAATGGATTAACTTTTGTTGCCAAGCTAATGATTTAACTTTGGGTAAGATTTCCGAGGAATTAAAGATGGAATTGTAGAATAATAAAATAATGAAAAAATGGATTGCGCCGTGAGCATTACCCGCTCTCCTGCGACGCGACCAGTTCCGTTTTCGTTCGTTAGTGTTAATGGCCGATGCACGTGATGGCCAAATTGTAGGCATACGGGAATACCGAAGCTGCGAAGGTGAATGCTGTTTCATGGGAGTCTAACATTCCAAACCGACCCAGTCCACGATGGACGCCGCGTGAAGGGCTCCGGAAATTTCGACCACCTGCGGTTCTTTAACCTGCACTGACAGATAAAGAGAAATTTATTGGACCCACAAGTACATAAAAGGGACCACAGTCCCTCGAACAGGCAAATGAACAATACAGCGACATTCGTCGCTCAATAACACGAGTCGCGAAAAAAAAGATACAAAAGGCGACAACCAACACAAACACCAACAAACTCCACGAGAGTCCGGATTGTCCTCAAATGTCCAGAACGCGCGGGGGAAGCACGCACTACGGTACATACCACCAACGCGCACGTCACACACTTAATAGGGCAGGAGCCGCACCGTCACGCGACCCCTGTCGGCGGCGATGAAGCGGGTGCTCCACCGCCGCAAAAACTCCTCTTCTGGTAGTTGGATTCTGTCCAAGCACGCCTGTTGGAACAGGCGCGCTCGTACGCGCTGGAGCAGGGGGAACATCGCGCGCTGAGGCCGACCCTGCAACGAAGCGACGCCACGCTGGCGCCACAAAACAAAGGCGCCCACACAAAGAAGGAGGCGCACAAAAAAGTCGCGCGGCCTAGTGCGCGCGTCTAAAGAAACAAAAAACATGCGAGACATGAGTCACACGGCACAGCAACTGGGCCTCTGAAAAAAGTGATCTGAGGAAAGGAAAGGCAATGGTGCAGAAACTGCCTCCCATATCTCGGTGGACACCCGAGAAACGCCGTAAGAGAAGGGATAGAGGAGGGAGTAAAAGAAGAAAGGGAGAAAGAGGTCACCTGACATCGCACAGCACTCGGGCGCCTTTTGCGTTTCGCCACCATCGAAACGCTGCAGGCGCGGTCGGGTTCGAACCCGGGTACTCCGGCACAGTAGACGAACACCTTACAACCACTGAGCCACCGCGGTGGGTCGCTGGAATAAATTCTACCACCGCGGCCGGGATCGAACCCGCGTCTGTCATTCTTATCACGCGCCTAAATTTCCTTCAAGACTTATCTGGACTCCAAATCGTGACAACAGCAGTCGACTACATTGTGGACAGTCGCATGCACAATGCACGAAACCAATTGCGTCCGAAAAGCGTTGGCGTAACGAAGTAAATAAAAGCAGTAGGTCCTCCTTGCGGCCTCGGTGCTGTACTGCTACGTTTGCTCTTCCTTTCACTGACTCGTCACTCGAAAAGCTTCTCAAGAGAACGCTTGATAGTTCGAGACTCGCGTCCAAAAACGCAGCCTGAAACTTGCGAACGAACATTACTGAGACGCTTGCTCCTGTGAATCTCCCTCGTTGTCGGCTTTCAGGCCAACGGTGATCTGGAAAGCCGTAAATTCTAATGGCCCGCGTACTGTGCGATGACAGTGTACGTTAAAGAACCCGAGCTGGTCGAAGTTTCCGGAGCCCTTCACTACGGCCTCCCTCATATAGCCGGAGTCGCTTTAGAAAGTTAATCCCCCAATTACAATAAACCATATCTCGATTTTGAGAAAAGATAAGGGCCATAGCTAGTTTGTCGGCGGACGCCTCAAGAGCGTCGCGAACACCGACTAAAACACTGAGTTACCAAGCTTTCAGTCGGCGTTTGTGGTGTGCTTGAGGTGTCCACCGACAAAGTGAACTAGCTATACGCCTTTCCTTATCGCTAAACCCATCCTAATAGCCGCGGTGTAAAACATCTCGGTTTTGAGAAATAGACTAGCTCACTTTGTCGGTGAACGCCTCAAGCGCACCACGAACGCCGCCTAAAACACTGTTACCGCCAAAAGACGCGGGTTCGATCACGGCCGTGGCGGTCGTATTTCGATGGAGGCGAAATTCTAGAGGCCCGCGTACTCTGTGATGTCAGTGCACGTTGAAAACCCCAGGTGGTCGAAATTTCCGGAGCCCTTCACTACGGCGTCCCTCATAGCCAGAGTCGCTTTGGAACGTTAAACCTCATAAACAGTAAACCACCTCTCGGTTTTGAGAACAAAGAAGGCGCATAGCTAGTTTCTCGGCGGACGCCTAAAGCGCGTCGCGAACGCCGACTAAAATACTGTTACCAAGCTTTCAATCGGCGTTCGTGGAGCGCTTGAGGTGTCCACCGACAAAGCACTATCTATACGCATTTCTTTTTCGCTAAACCCAGTCGAATAGTCGCGGTATAAAACCCCTATCTCGGTTTTGAGAAATGGACTAGTTCACTTTGTCGGTGAACGCTTCAAGCGTACCACGAACGCCGTCTAAAACACCGTTACCCCCGAAAGACGCGGGTTCGATCACGGCCGCGGCGGTCGTATTTCGATGGAGGCGAAATTCTGGAGGCCCGTGTACTTTGCGATGTCAGTGCACGTTAAAGAACCCCAGGTGGTCGAAATTTCTGGAGCCCTTCACTACGGCGTCCCTCATAGCCAGAGTCACTTTGGGACGTTAAACCCCATAAACAATAAACCATCTCTCGGTTTCGATAAAAGGGAAGGCGCATAGCTATTTTGCCGGTGGACGCCTCAAGCGCGTCGCGAACGCCGACTAAAACGCTGGGTTACCAAGCTTTCAGTCGGCGTTCGTGGAGCGATTGAGGTGTCCACCGACAAAGTGAACTAGCTATGCGCCCTTCCTTCAGGGTGTAAAACACCTATCTCGGTTTTGGGAAAAGGAAATGCCCAGAGCTAGTTCCCTTTGTCCGTGAACGCCTCAAGCGCACCACGAACGCCGACTAAAACACTGTTACCCCGAAAGACGCGGGTTCGATCCCGGCCGCAGCGGCTGAATTTCGATGGAGGCGAAATTCTAGAGGCCTGTGTACTGTGCGATGTCAGTGCTCGTTAAAGAACCCCAGGTGGTCGAAATTTGCGGAGCCCTTCACTACAGCGTCCCTCATAGCCTGAGTCGTTTTGGGATGCCTAACCTCCATAATCCATGAAACACTGTAACCAAACTTTTAGTCAGCGTTCATGGTGCGCTTGACGTGGACCTAGCTATGCTCTTTTCCTTATCTCAAAACCGAGAGAGGTTTTGAAGTGCGCAGAACCGGCTTCGGACTGACATCGAAGAACTCCCTGATTGCAGCTGCAAGTGCTACGCACCAAAAATTCTCTCACCTGTCCCACAAAGGCAGGCCGCCCTTCGCCATCTCCTTCGAAGGCCTCGATGCGTCCGAAAGTCGGTATTTCTCCGCCCTCGTCGCCAACGCTTGTCGGAAGAACGAAACATTTACGCGGCTGCACAGTATTCTAGGCACTATAACAAGGCCGCTCGCAACCAACTGCGTTTTTATTGCTTCCATCAAAGCCCTATAGGTACCCTCCAGGCATTTCACTGGCACACACCCACAAGATTCTGCCTGTAGAGGGTGCTAGGAAGCTGCTAACATAACGCTGATGAAAGCATCCGTTTTTTGGTGATGATGTCCTCAGGCTTAATGGCTAGGGAAGCTTTATAAACGGTGGGCTAGGGTGCATAGCAGATCCGTTTTACATTGAAAGAGTCTCTTTCTTCTTTCGCTCCCACCTTCCTGCCTTCCCTTACGGCGTAGTAAAGGTGTCCATTGAGATGCGTGAAAGATAGTGCGCCATTTCCTGTCCTCAAAAACCACCCAACCCAACGAACACCGACGCCCTAACGGACGTACTTCGCACAAAGAGCATGTCCATCAATGCGAACCCGATGGACATTGAATGCAGAGGTGAAGGCTTTGTACACAGCACGTGTCCGCTACTAGATGCGGAGAGGATTTTTTTTTTGAAGGAAGGAAGGAAATTACGCAGTAACTGTCTCACATCTCGATGGACACCCGAATCGCGCCGTAAGGGAAGGAATAAAGGAGGGAATGAAAGCAGAAAGGAAGAAAGAGGTGCCATACTGGAGGTCACCGGAATAATTTCGACCACCTGTAAATCTTTAACGTGCACTCACATTCAAAAGTTTTGGTTTTGTGGGGTTCAACGTGCCAAAGCGACTCAGGCTTTGAGGGACGCCGTACTGAAGGGCTCCCGAATGTTCCACCGCCAGCGGTTTTTCAACGTGCTCTGAAATCGCACAGTACACAGGCCTCTAGCATTTTGCCTCCATCGAAATACGACCACGCATGCGAAACGGTCTGAGAGAAGATTTTGGCTGAAAAACAGATAGCTCACCGCGCTGCCAGGACTAACCAGCGTGCTAAGATATTCTGAGTGGAGGGTGGGGAGGTGTATGCACCGGTTGTGTTAGGGGTGGTTGTAGGGAGGCAAGGGTGGAGGAAGAAGGCTGCTGTGGAACATGTATACCACTATACCTTGGCCAATCCCCCCGCGTGGGTATGTGACATTATAAAGAGGTAAAGAAGAAGAAGAAGCCCGCGGTTTCCGTGAGACAGGCGTCTGTGTAGGCCACCGCCGCAGAGTCCAAGGGTGGCTTGTGGTTGTATGCGTGTGCTTGGCGGCGACCTGCGTGTGTGTGGGCGGACATGTTGCGTGGAATGGGTGCGAGGCGGAGGTTAGGGGGGTAGATGTCTTTCTACCCACCTAACCTCCGCCTCGCACTCATTCCACGCAACATGTCCGCCCACACACACGCAGGTCGCCGCCAAGCACACGCATACAACCACAAGCCACCCTTGGACTCTGCGGTCCCGATACTCAGGTCCCGATACGCAAGCCAGATAGGCCGCAGAAAGGGGGGGGGGGGCGCTGTGGTATTGTGTCAGTCTTTGTAATATCTCTCTCTCTTTCTCTCTCTCTCTCTCTGTGTGTGTGTGTGTGTGTGTGTGTGTGCGTGTGTGTGTGTGTGTGTGCGTGTGTGTGTGTGTGTGTGTGTGTGTGTGTGTGTGTGTGTGTGTGTGTGTGTGTGTGTGCGTGTGCGTGTGCGTGTGCGTGTGCGTGTGCGTGCGTGTGTGTGTGTGTGTGTGTGTGTGTGTGTGCGTGCGTGCGCGCGTGCGTGCGTGTGTGTGTGTGTGCGTGCGTGCGTGCGTGCGTGTTGGAACACTTGGATACGAGTTTATCGGCACCAAAAAGGTTTGGCTGCCATAAGAAATCTTTCAGATGAAAGATGTGGGCTTCACGGATTGCTAGGTACATTTGAGACGGGACTATCAGCTAAACATTATTAGTGTGTGAAATATTCGTGGCCAGTATGTGAGCCCTGACCGCGTCCAGAACCGATGGGCTCGTCCATCAAATTCCCGGCGTCCGGTGTTAAGGGCGGCATCTCCAGCAGATCTACTAGGAGAGGGGAAAGCCGTGTTATGAAGTGTACGCAGAGCTGCCTGCGAGGTCAGGGAGGGGGTGTTATGCTGGTGAATGTTTGGTGGCCTCAGCGACTCCGTGGACTTCTTTGGCTATAAGCTGAGCAGGGAGGAATACGGAACAGTCGTGCGAGTTCCTGCCGGATGCAGGGATAAACAGTTAGAGGAGCAAGGCTGCAGTGAAACCAGCGTTTTCCGTGAGGTAGACGCCTTTGTAGGTCACTGCCACTGTGTCCCTGGGTAGTTTTCGGTTCTACGGCAGCGGCCTGCGTATATGTGGTCGTGTTGCGTGGAATGGCTGCGAGGCACATGCTAGTGATACAGATGCGAGACTGCAGTAGGTCAGGAAAGTAATGGGTTCGTAAGCGGTGTGGGAATGTCCACCGGCCAGCCAGCGAGTACGACAGCCGGATGATTTGTTCTTGTTTTATTGTTCTATTGGGGTTTAACGTCCCAAAGCAACTCAGGCTACGAGGGACGCAGTAGTGAAGCCCCGTTCTTCCTGATGTTGGCTGCGGGGGGCTTGGAGGGTACGGAAGAGGCCTGTTCTCTACAAGGTGTCTGTAAACACCTCAGGGGCTAGTCCTATAGAGTTGTTTTGTGCCTGTGGAGAGGGTGTAAAGAACGTATGAGACTTTGTTTAGCGTGAGCACTTGAGAATGGCGACTGGCATGTTTTTCGGAGGCGCCAGCATATGACTACGTAGCGAAGTGCGTGCGTGATGGAGTGCATGTGTATATGGCCTGATGGATAGTTGAAGTGTCGGAGGTAAGCGGCATCGCTACAACAGGGCAAGAGTCGACACGGTGGATGCGCTCTACGACCAGGGTGAGCGAGACGGAGGCGTTCAGTGTCCGTTGATATTTGCTGCGACCTGCGATTATAACGCCTTTGTCAAACGGGCGTTTCTGAACTCGATCTGCATCGGAGTTTTCGAGCACGATCGAAGCGTCCAGTACTACACGGGCATTTTCTATGCTCATTGATGTGTGTATGTGCGTTGGGAGGCGCCAAATATTCCACAGACATCTGTAGGAAGCTGACGTCCGGCAACACTGCGCAGCTAAATGCAGCGCTAGCCAAATCAGCCACGCTGTATTGGCGGCGGTTTGCGGCGAGAACTTTGTTGTGGTTAGCGTATACTCGTGGTCGCAGTATTCACAGGTATTGCCGTTGCGACTACTATGAGCCTGAAGAGAAAACGCAAGTTTGATGTGGTGTTGGTGGCTGCAGCTGACCTCGAAACAAAGGATGAGGCAGAGCCAGCGAGGGGAAAAACTGACAACGGGAAAAGGCGGCTGCTTTTTACGAGTTGCTTACGTGCAGCAGCTGTCTGTGTGCAACAGGACAGTGCAACGTGAAAGATGGAGGTGTGAACAAAAAGAGCGCTGGTGTGAAAGCATGCTGTCTAGAAATAAAGGAGAACCGTGTTCTCATGGCTGCTTTCAGTGCGCCACAAAAAAAAAAGAGCAAAACACTGAGGCAACATACGAGTATCGAGCGTTACCAATATCGAAGGAACATTGCGTCATTAGACACCTTCGCTATTTCCGGTACAAATTCTTTGTTTCGTATTAATGATACGAAATCGATTGGGCTGCAGAAGGAGCATTCAGCACTGCCAATTCCTGTCGTTTAATCTCGCGTTACGCAAGTTTGGGAGCCGTTTGTCGGGTTTTTATTTTATTTATTGCTTAATTATGCACGGACATTGTGGTGCTGACGGTTGAGGGTGCTGCAGGGAGCGGCCAACGGCAGTGTCCACCTGGTTGCGACTGGTTGCGGTCGCATGGTCACAGCCGCAATTCTGCTGCGTGAACAAAAAAAAAAAGACATATTAGAAAACGGAAAGAAAAAGGCGATAATGAGCAACGCCTTCGCGCACATGAGTGGTTGGAAATAAAAAAAGCAATATAAGCAGTTAGAGCACAAATTTAAAGCAGCGCCATATTGCGGCTCTCTAAACGGATAAAGATACAGATGACAGCACGGCATGCTGGCACCCAGTTACGGCTACGTAGGGAGCGCCTCCCCAATGCGATCTGAAACATCAAAGGCACTAGATCATGCAACGCTTGGCGTGAATCTTCTGGTGTCTTCGCTATTTCTTTGTTTTAAATAAAATTAAAACAGCGACCTGTCATGTTTACAGTGCAAACTGCAGTAATAAAATTCCTCCAAGCAGTCCTTCAAAAAAAAATACTGATTGAGACGTGTGATTTTTGTTAGTAAAACTGAATTTTGTGGCCCTGCTTGGTTTGGTTAACGTTCGTTCAGCAGCAGGGGATTCGTTTGGTTTATTAGGGTTTAACGTCCCAAACAGAATCAGGCTATGAGGGACGCCGTAGTGAAGGGCTCCGGAAATTTCGACCACCTGAGGTTCTTTAACGTGTACTGACATCGCACAGTACACGGGTCCCTGGCATTTCGCCTCCATCGAAATTCACCCGCCGCGGCCGGGATCGAACCCGCGCCTTTCGGGCCAGCAGCCGAGTGCCATAACCACTCAGCTCCCGAGGCGAGTTCGGCAGCAAAGGAGTATTTCATTTCTGAGAAGATTACGTTTCAAACGGAACCGCTTTCCTCGCTGCTTGATGATGAGAAAGCCTAGGAGCAACGCCAAGGGTTTGAAAGCAGCTGGTGTGGACCAATTAACAGCACATATTTTGAACGGCGAAGGGGAGATTGTGCAAGAAAAACTATGCACTCTGTATACCAAATGCCTAATAACCTCGGGCGCACCATATGCTTGGGAGAAAGCTAACGCCATGATACCTATGAAAGGAGACGTAAAAGATACAAATTACACAGCGATCAGCTTACTCTCCATTGCCTATAAAGTATTTGTGGTCTATGGTGGTTTAAAGTCCCAAAGCACTCAGGCTTAGAGGAACGCCGTAGTGAAAGGCTTCAGATATTTCGACCTGAGATTCGAGAAATTTGGGGTTCTTTACTAAGGCAAGGACTAATACAGTCAGGACAACCTTAGACTTCATTCAAATGATGAGGCGGGCTTTCGTAAAGGAGACTCGACAATAGGACATATTCAGGCCATCAATGAAGTGAAAAGAGAAATGTGCAGAACATAACCAAACACTATATATAGCCTTCATAAATTACCAGAGAGCACGTGACTCAATCGAAACCTCCGCAGTAATGCAGACACTGCGGTATCAGGGTGTAGAAAAGCCTCATGTAAAATTGTATATAAACGAATGCGCAGCTGCCATAGTCCTCCATAAAGTCAATAAAATTCCAACAAGGAAGAGCGTAAGGCAGGCAGACACAATCTCGCCAATGCTTTTCACCGCCTTTTTACAGGAGGTATGCAGAGGCCTGGATTGGAACAGCTGGGGATAAGATTGAATGAAGAATACCTTAGTAATCTGTGCTTCGTTGATCGCACTGTTTTCCTAAGTCACCCAGGAGATGAACTGCAGAGAACGAGCAAAGAGTTAGACAGGCATGTTAAAAAAAGCACTCGTGAATGCAGTACGACACAGCTACACTCCATCACTGTCGTGCTCTTCCTTCAACATAGCTTTGCCTGCATTCGAGTTTGATTCTCACCTGCTGCAACTCTTGCAGGTCAGCTTTGAGGGTTCTTCGCGCAGTGTCGGTCTCCTGTCGTAGCTTGCAGATGTCTGGTCCTTTTTCCTGCTGCATTCGACCATGCGCAAAACAATCAGTCCAGGTTTAATTTGGGACTAAGTTTTCACATTAAAGAACAACGGTTTGCGACTACAGCACCCCAAAGTACTGCACACAAAACTTTTTCCCTTGCCATGTGCCAGATATAAGCGCAGTTTTTTCTTCGGTGTAATGGGCAATAGGATGATGACTACAGCATGGAATGATGCACATATAAACCCTGTGTAGCACTGTCGGTTTTCTTAATGAATGGTAAAGATGATGCATATACCATGATCACACAATGTTCTGTACAAAAGCAATTGTCACGTATTCAGGACTTGCTCCTGCAGCTGCAACAATGGCGCACATGATGCAGACGAGTTCATAGGCTGCTGAAAATCTATACAATGCCAAGCATCTCCTAGATAAGAAAAGGTGCTACATCACACATTGAGAATCCTAATGGTTCTTTTTCCCCGTCACCAAGTAGCTTCGCGTAGCTGCCAAATGCCATTTGGACTGCTTGGATAACACAAGGTCCAGTTCTTCAATGTGGTCTTTGAAAGAAGCCACTGTGACTAGTGACGTCACATGTTGGCCCCCTGGATGGGCTGCAATAAGGGCATTAGTGAAGCACCTTAGCAGAAAAGTGCTTGCTCTTGCGACATCCAATTTACCACAACACTTCCATCACTGGTCACTTTTTATGTTGTGGGTCTTGCATTAGCACAGCTCATTAACCACATGTATTATCACTTAGTCGATTCATGCTATGCCACAACATAGCATGAATGCAAGACAGGAAAAGCTTGAATGACGAGGCTATGAGGGACGCATCCACGAAATGGCGGCTAAATATCTAAAAGACTATCCCAGCCCACGATATTCTAATTATCTGGACCCCAGCCCACTCGGGTCTGGTTGGTAATGAGGCCGCCCACAGGCTCGCCCGCTCCTCTTTACCCCGGGGAGCCGTGGACACCTCATACGAATTCAGCACTAAAGAGGAAACCAATACCTTTAATAGCATCACAGACATTCAGAAAAAGAACAAAAGGATCTATCCTCCTCCGGATAGATCGCTTAGCTCGGCTGAGGCCTATGACTGGAGAAGACTCCAAGCTAGAAACTTCGCATCCCCGCTCTGGAGGAGCTGGACAGGAGGTGACACGAGGGAGGATGCGGAGGTGTGCGAGTTCTGCGGGCATACCGCTACACTCGAACACATACTATGGAGATGCCCCAGTGCCCCAGGATATGGCAGAATCAATAATGCAGAGGAATGGGAGACCATACTCAGAAGTGCCGACCTTAGCATACAACAATACGCTACCCGCCTGGCAGCAGAAGCTGCGCGACTATACCGTTGCTAGTCTTCCAGCTGCGACGCTGCCCCTCCCCGGACGCCTGCGTGCGGACCCGGAGGGGCACGGGTCTTCTTCTGGCGGAAATAAAGTTTCTTCACTCACTGTCATATCTTACTAGTGGCATACACTGCCAGACTTGCACGTACTCAAGGCGGCAGTTTCTGAATACTTTCCAGTATTTAATACTGCACGGTGCTTTAATACACTGGCTCGGCTGTACTGTTTCTTCTTTCACATTACTATCGTGTCTGGCGCATGACAGACTCAGTTGCTTATGTACCATAAAAACCAACACAACACACATTACTACAAGGCACTGCAAATTGTCAAAACAAATTAAATTAAGTGTATTTAGCTTATTTGTGTCTTGTGGCAACTTCAAACATATAGCGCATCAAGACAAGGCTACAGGGGCTAAATGTCCAACTATGTCATTGTGCCAAATAGTTCAGCTGCATAACAGTGCACCTGGCCACCTGACACGTTGCTCTCTCTGCGGTAGCTTCAGTCTGTCGCTAGTGTAGCTGGCACCACCTGTGGAAGCTTCTTGTAACAAAACAAGCCTAACCAAGTCGTAATCTAGAAAGCTACTTTTTCCTTGATTTTCTAACGTTGAAATTTGGTAGTTGTGCTGGAAATATGCCTTTAAGAAATCCACTGACAATATGCTATGTTTCAAAAAAAACTAATAACTGCAAGCGGGGACTATATTCCACTGCATATGACGAGAAGGCGTGTTTCGGCTCCGCACCATACGCTCCCCTGCCACAAAAATTCATCATAGAGTATAGGTTTGTACGTCATGCAAAACTCCTTACGCAAGTCCTAAGTCCTCCCACATACCATATTTGATGAAAACAATATGGCCAACCACCCGCTTTAAAATATCACAACCCAAAAGCGCGCGGTTTCTTGTTTTATGCTTCCATAATGTGTTCCATACTTAAAGCCCACACCCATGGCCCTTGTCCTGGCGCCTTCAAAACTCTCCTAGTGTTAGCGTTGCCATCTTTAGTCAAATGATATAGGAGTGAGTTAGTTCACTTGGAGAACTTCACGTGAGGCTCCTGAAGTGAGGCTGAGTTGAGGTGTCACCAGCAGGGCAAGCGACCGTGCAAATATCCTGTCTGTTACATTGTGCATTCTAGACTGTGCACCTCTCATGTGCACCTGACGGAAGGCATGACGACAACACGAAGGCCCCTGTTGCTAAGCCAATAAAAAAGGTCACCTCATAGTTGTGGTTTCCAAAATTCGCCGCCAGCCCACGGCGACGGCAGCTATGGGGGCTGACATTCGCCAGCTGTTCAAACCACGCTGCGGGACACATTCAGACAATGACTGGCGCATCGCTCAACATTTCTTTTCCTTTTTAGAAGCAGTCTCACCGTTCTGATGACAATTTGCATACCATCGCTTACCACTACGTTACCATCCAGCACGTTGAAACTGTGCACTCAACGCAGGCGGGTTGTTCGCCGTTTCCACAACAGAGCCCCCTCACAAGGCTTCAGCGCATTTCAGCCTTTTTGGCAGTTATTTATTTTTTCTTGCGGCGGAGGAAGCGCAAGGCGGAAGGAAGGGGGTTGGGAGGGAAGGGGCATTTGGTAACAACCTTCTGGATAATTTGGGCAAATCTTCCGGTCCCTTGAAGTCCGAATTAATGAGGTTTCATGAACATCATGTCATTTTTAGCTGCCAGTCACATGCCAATTCATGGATTTCAATTTGTCACTAATTTTGTATGACCACACTAATGGAGTCGCCCTGTTATGCTGTCTTATCAAGCTAATGGAGCAGTATACGTTTCTGTGCACAAAATTCTTTTTTGTACAAGTCTAGTCTTACTTACATTCAGCTACAAACACG